>NW_011889309.1:843701-901853 GCF_000151845.1 Pteropus vampyrus | reverse complement strand
AAGGAAGGAAGGAAGGAAGGAAGAAACAAGCAAAAGAAAATGGAGTACAGAAAAAGACTGCCACATCTGAGAAAAGAAAGAGTAAGAAAAATAATGAAAAGAGGACTTTCAATATTTCTGGATAACATTATCATCCAAAGCATAGCACACTGGAGCCTTGCTAAGAATTCTGTTCTCTAGGGTAAGATTGTGGAACTGAATTTGTCATGAATTTCAGTCTTTTTTAACAATATGAATTGAGTTGAAATACCTTGAGTATTTTTAGGCATTTTGGTAGCTAAACCTCTGTATAGGCGCCAGACCATACTCACCTTATGTAACTCCCTTCCTCTTATAGAGAATTGTTACTATAGTAAGTAATCTTTTTTTTTTAAATAACATTTACTTTTACTTTATTATGTGGGATAGGTAAGTGCAACAATATACAGACATATTAATATTCTTATATACTATAAATAAAATTATTTCCAACTCCCATTATCCTAATTCTTCTATTTCAAGGAGACCTAATTTTTGCAACTGTCACCCAGAGATTTTGCCAGATCACCTTGCCAGTAGGGTTAACACTTGCTGTCCCATAGGACTATATATATTTGTATACTTTTAAAAGCTGTTGCCTGGGGATCTGGCTTTCAAACAGCCTAAATCTAGGTGCATCTTTAGGGATGCTGAAAGCTCTTGACATATTCTAAACTAATGGGAGCTATTAAAAATATAATAAGCTGCTTAGACAAGCACAAATATTTGAGAGACAACAAACATCTGGGGCATGGTTGAACAGTAAGCTTCACCTCCTATATCAGGTCACTACTGAAAGACTAGGATACATGGCTGTTTCATCTATTGTATAAAAACTAATACAGAGAATTAAACAAGATGAAGAAATAAAGGAATATGTTTGCTATAAAATAATAAGATAAAACCTTAGAAAAAGAAAACAACTTAAAGAAACAGAGATAAGCACTTTACCTGATAGAGTTCAAAGTAATGTTCATAAAGGTGCTCATGAAATTGGAGGAAGAATAGATGAACATAGTAAGAACTTCAGCAAAGAGATGGAAAAAATAAGTACAAAATAGAAGTCATAGAACTAAAAACTACAATATATGGAGTTAAAAACAGATTAGAGGGGTCCATTCAATAACAAACTTGATAAAGCAGAAGAAAGGATCAGTCAACTAAAAGATGAGGCAATGAAACTCAGCCAATTAAAGCAGTTAAGAGAAAAAAAAAGAATTAAGAAAAAAGTGATGTTAGCATAAGGAGCATGTGGGACCACATCAAAAAGACAAACATTCACATTATAGGGGGCCTAGAAGGAGAAAGAGAGAGAAAGGGGCATAAATCTTTAATTTTAAAGAAATAATGGCTGAAAATTTTCCTAACCTGGGGCATAAAACAGACATCCAGATCCAGGAAGCCCAGAGAGTTCCAATTAAGATGAACTCAAGGAGACCCATACTAAGACATGTTGTATTTAAAATGTCAAAAGTTAAAGACAAGGAGAAGATATTACAGGCAGTGAGAGAGGTTTTAAAACATTTTATCATATTCATTTTCACTGTATTTATAATATATGAACAAGTCAATTACCATGTTTCTCAGAAGAGCTAACTGAACTCAGAAATTTTAAAGAAAATAGTTACTGATAAAGTTAAATCTAGAACATGAGATCTTTGATTCATAAAAATAAAACTCTCAGTTGTACCTCTCGACCTTCACTAAATGATGTATTTCCTAAAATTCTCCCTAATGTTGACTGAGATCATTAGTTGATTACTTCAAGTTCACTGAGCACCATCCAAAGCCATAGCCCATTATTCTATAATCATGGTAGTACTTTATGAGAGCAAGTGTTTGATCATATTCTAAGTGAATGGGAGAGTTGTAAAGATTTCTTCTCTAGATATTATGATCATTCTACTGTTGGCTAGGTTATATTTTTCCACTAAATCTACCAGTTATCACACTGTGGGCAGAATAAGAGAGAACTCTGGAAATACGAAATGCTGATGACTTCACTTATGCTTTACAATTGCACCGAATTTTTGTTTTCTCCATTCCACTACTGTATGCTATGATAATCACTCTCCTCAACACAATACTTGACCCCATGCAGTAATAGTGACGTGCTTATTCACAGACCCTGTGGGAAGTATTTAAACTGCTCTGAGCATCAGCAAAAAACAAAAGGTTCTTTTTAATCCTTGAGTTCATTATAAGTTTAACACTAATTAGATTTACCTGATGTTAGGAAATAACTGGAGTCCTTTAACAATTAATAATCCAAGGAGTAATAATCAGAGGGTTGAGAAGAGAAGCCTAAAATGTGTTTTCTGATGGGCTAGCTTAAGTGACTTAGCTAATTGAATACAAACTATATAATCAGAGCTAAATTTAAGCCTCATGTCCCACGTGATTTTTACTAGTAGATTAATATGAATAGCCTATCCTTAAAGAACTCTCCTCCCTATGCACATACTTGCCCCTTAGTGAGCTTCATCATGCCAAGATTCATGTCATCATCATTATAGCTCTACCACATTGTAAAAATTCAGTGGGTTTTGTCAAACCAGGATAACAAACCTCTCAATGTGTTGAAACAGTTGGTAGCCAATACATGCATGGGGTAAGTTATGCATAGAGATTAGTAATAATAATTACACACAAAGTCATATATACACATACAATCTTTTTCAGGACTGGTTTGCCTGAAATCCTGGTATCACGGAATGTCAGATGATTTTAAAATGTGATTATCTGAGCCTCCTGAGTGAAAAGACAGTAAACTGGCAGAGAAATGGGCATAATATGATAATTTAACATTCTACATTTTGCTAGCTATATAGTGTCATCCTTGGGGTTAACAGATGCCAGTATGCCTAGATCAATTAATTAGAGAGCACCACCTCCCACAGCTTCCTTGATGAAAACTAAATAACCCAACAGAATGTTGATAATAGCAAGATTTTGCTAAATATTCACATTTTAGTTTTGAGTATTCACATTTAAAATGTAGGAACCTAAAAATATACACAAACCAAATGCTGATGTATAACAGGACTTACATTTATGATTTCCTTACTGCATCTGGTAACTGCATGTTATTAACTATACTTGGCACAATTTGATACAGCTTGACATACTTGGGGATTTATTAAAATGTAAATGACAAAGCAGGAAAGAATGTTCAGACAATTGGATTACTCCATTGACTGAATACTCCAATACAGTATCTATTTTGTCAAAGCAATGCTGGCTCCTGCTGTGGAATGTTGAATAGAATATTCCATGGCAGGATACAGGGAGAACTTAAATGAAGGAAATTGAAACCTAATCATTGAATTTTTAATTCACCTCTCTAAAAGCAACAGATTTCCAATACTTTTTTAAAAAAATTATGATAATGTTGGCACATGATTATTGAAAGATTATCATTCACAATTATGTATTCAGCACCTATTATTGGATCTATAACTTTATTCATGAAAATAATGGCACATTTGCTTGTTTTTGCTCTTGGTCTTATTTTAGTTATGAACGTTATTTGAAGAGCATGGATATATGTAACATGACAGTGAATATGCACAACCCCAAAGAGACATTTTCCTGATGGGCACTGTTATTATTTATTCCAGAGAAGAGAAGGTTGGAAGGTAGGTGTCTCTAAGGAGTTGAAAGGATTGAGTTTAGAGAGAATGGAGACCAGCTGTTCTTTCTCTCCACAAAGAACAAGAGAAAATGGGATTAAATGACAGCATGAACGATTTGAGATAGAAAAAAACAGAATTTCCTGACTGTATAAGTTCTCAAACACTGAAATGCATTTTGAAGGAAGTGTGTGAACATTAGTTTTATTTTGATGCCTTAAAAAAAAAATAGAAATGTACATGTTTACTATGTGGTCTTATATGGATGAAGAGTGGACTAAATGGTTCCTGGTTCCTGGATTCTCTTGATCTATGAGTGGAATCTAAAAATGTGAGGTGGTAGTAGTTAAGAGAGCAACTATTTTTTATGGTAGCTATTTTTCAAAGCCAGCTTTTCTTATGAGGACAGACTGGAAATTTTTACCTGTACTATGAGATGTTAATCTGAATGGAATACCATGTAATAAATTGGGTGAGAATAAAGAATAAATATTGGAGCACAATGTACTCTTATTTTTTCTTCCCACTACCATTTCTGCTATTGAGTAGTTCAAGTTTAAAGGCAAAATGTCCTTAGTTACGTGTGAAGTTTAACATGTGTATATTGATTTTTGAATTTGTAAGAACGTGGTTAGAGCTTGTGAGGAACTGAACTCTTTCTTTACGCGTGCGCGCGCACACACACACACACACACACACACACAATGTTGTACATTTTCAAAAAAAATGTTGCACTCTAATAAAATGAATCTATAATCCACATTTATCAGAGAAATTTGAGTACATAGGGTTCAAATTGATCCAAATTCAATTCTTGTTTTAATAAAAGTATAACCACAGTAGATGTTGTCTCTTGGTTTGAGGGCAATTATATTTTCCATTTCCTTGAGAAAGCTTGGGATAGCAATAAAAGTTCTGGGTTAGAGTCAGAAACCGGAGACTGAGTTTTATCTCAGTCCTGATTAACTCACTGTTTGACATGGAAAGCTCAGTGACACTTAAGTATTTGCTTGTATCCTGAAAAATAAAAAGTAAAATGAAGATAGGATGAGCAGATAATTTTAAAGTTTCTTTTTGGTTCTAATAAGCGATCAATTATCAATACTTTCGATTCAATACAATATCAACACAATAACTTTTGAACTCTTGATCTCTGAGCTCACTCTAAGAGCTCACTCGTCCCTATAGATGAATAGTTCTCAGCTTTGGCTAAGCATTATAATCACCTGGCGGGGGATGGGAGGGCTTTAAATAAATCAGAATTTCCAGAACACACCCAACTCAATTATATCAGTCTTTTGAGGAAGGACTCGAGTATCAGCATTTTTTAAATTCCTCAAGTAGTTACAATGTGCAGCTAAGGTTGACAGCTCCTGCTTTGGGTACAAGCAGGAAGATATTAACGTTGTTTCACTATGAGCACAAAAATTGTGTCCATCTTGTTCCCTCCTATATCCCCAGAACTTACAAAAGTATCTGGTACATCCATAGAAGGTACTCAGGAAATAATAAACATTTTTAGTGAACTCTGGCCAATTCCTAAAAGAAATAGGGCTTATCAAGTCCAGCATTTGCTTTAAGTCCAGTATTTGCTTTGATTATTTTCACTTTGATCTTATTCACTCAATAGGAGCTCAGTTCTCTATTTTTATTTGCCAGTGTAGATAAAAAAGGAAAGTGAAATAATAGGTAATCTTATGGCAGTGATACAATTCAACTATCCTTGGGATGAAAGTAAGGAGATAATCTATCATTACATCCTCTAGAGAACAGGCTCTTTGGAATCTAAAGACATGTTTCCTACATGACTCCACACATCTAGGTGAAAAATAAATTAAATAAATAAATAAATAGATAGATAGATAGATAGATAGATAGATAGATAGATAGATAGATAGATAGAAATAAAATGAAACGTCTAAGTATCTGAGTGTGCCATTCATTCATTCATTCGGCCAGTATTTATAAAGTATTTACATTGTGCCAAGCTCTGCAATAGACTATTGTAGACTTTCTCAGTGAGGGCTTTATGTTAAAATTAAACCTTAATATCCTGGGCATCTTTACATGTAATGAATTAATTTACTTTCTATGCATATAGTATAGTTTAGTTATATATGCATATAGTATAGTATAGTTATATATCATCCCTGAAAAATTTGAGAAAACAGTCACTCAAATAATTTTTTTGCTCTGTGGTTCAGATGACAAATTCCAAATACGAAAGGCTGCATGTATAGAAGATGACAAACAAAACATTAGACTTGTCTTTTAGAACAATATTGTCTAATAAAATTTTCTCAATGATGGAACTGTTCTTTATTTGTGCTGTTTAGGAGTGTGGCCACTAGTCATATGTGGCTCTTGGATTAAGATGTGGCCAGTGTACCTGAAAAATTGAATTTTTAATTTTATTTACTATTATTAATTTAAATTGGAGTAGCCACATATGGCAAGTGGCTGCCCTATTGGACAAAGCAGCTCTAGAATTGCATATTCAAATGGAGAAGACTGTAGCATAAGTTATCATAAGCTAGGTGATAAGTGCTAACATGAGGTAAACACAAAATGCTGTGAAAGCACCTATGAGATAAGCTAGTCTTAAGGGTAATGGCAAGATGGTTGAGGCGAAGACTTCCAAGAGAAAAAGACTTGTGGAATGAGAACTGAAGGACAAGAGATGCAATCTTAAAGGGATAGTGGACAGAGTACTAAGCAGAAAGTTTAGATGTATTAGAAAATGCAAAGATAAAGAGAATATTAAGAAATGGTGACGATGCATGGAAAGAATGTAGAAGAGTAGTGGGAAAGAAGTCCTTGATTTTGAGATATTGGGCCAGGATCCAGTATAGGAAAGGCTTTAGGTGTAATGATATTTTAAGGGTAATGGGAAGCCAATGAAAAGTTTGAACCTGTGAATGATATAATCATATTTGTGGTTTAGAGAGATTTCCCTGGTGGCCACTTGGCAGTGAGGAGGGGAAAACTGGAGGCATGATGCAGTAGTCCAGATGAGAAATGAGGATTGTCTTAACTGTAGTCACATATAAAGTGGAGAGAAATAGACATATTTGAAAACAGAAAAAAGAAAAAAATCAAAAGAATTTACCTGATTGACTGCCCATGACAGGTGAAAAGAGAAAAGACAAGGATCCCACCTTGGTTTCTGACTTGGGTAGATAATAGTTATATTTATTAAAAGGCAACATGTGATCATTTAGAAACAGTCTCTAAATTAAAAATTTCCCATCATATTAGATTATTTGCTGCTCATGGATCCTGAAGCTAGCTTTGATATACACTAGTGAAAACAAATTATGATAGTATATTCTTCCAAGGAATCAACACAAATTCACAGTTGATGCAATATTGCTTTTATTGAGGGTTCAGAGGACATATGACAAATCTCATAAAATGTCAACAAAGTCACATTTTGTGCTTAGCTACTCTTTAAAAAAACCTGTTTATTTATAAACTCATTTAATGAGAACTGTATGAGATACAGCCAATAATCATTTTGAAAAGAGAATAACCTGAGCCATGAGGACGTCTAAGTCTGACAATACCAAATTTACAACAGACAAATATTCAGATATTTCCAAACATCTAGATATTTGTCCTTAAGCAGACGCAGCTTAATTCCTTCAAGACATACTTCATTTTGAGTCTCTGTGTTATCCAACTAACTACTTTATTAATCATTACTAAATACCAACTGAATGCAAAGGGGCTGGTAAAGAAGAGTAAGATTTCCTCAGTTTTAGCTTTTTAAGACTGAAGTATTCTTGAGTTAGTTACATGGATAAGTGAGGATTAAAATAGCAAATAATCATTGATCTATTTAAGAACATAAGGACTACTGAAACAGTCATATATAAATATTTATGCAGAAGCACTTACAAATATATACTGTGCACAAAATTGGTTAATAAAATACCCATTATAAGTTTTGATTTGTTCAGGTGAACTAAGAAATCCAAATAACGTAAGCATATCATTGAGGACATTGTACACATAACTTGGACCATTATGTGTTCTTTGAGGATGGAACACTGACAATTTCTGTATCTAAAGATGTTGGTTCATAGCTAGCTATTTTTCACATTAACATGGGAAGCCAAAGAGGTGCAAAATTGAAGCAATCTACTAGGTACAATGCTCCCAGATCAGATAAAATGTTCTCATTGATCAAATTCAAGTTGATACTTCATTTAGGCAGGGTGGAATAATTGAAGAGCCTCTGATATTAGACTGGACGGCCTGGTTTCTGCACCTAGCTCTGCCACACTTCTGTAAGTGCTCTTCTGTAAGTCACTCTAATTTTATGGATTTATTTTATTTGTAGAAAAGGACATTGCAATAGATGACCTTTAATCTCCCCTACCTCCTTTTTTTTTTCTTTTCAAGGATTTGCAATTTCGAGCAGACCAAAGTAGAGAATCTCAACAGCTTGGCAAAAAACAAACAAACAAACAAAAACCGCGAAATTTCTGATAAGCTCTCTTCCCCAATATTTTAAATTTTCTATCACAAAAATACATTCTAGCACTCAAGTGTAATTTAACCAGAAAACTGAAAAATTAGAGGGAATAATTAAATGAATATAAGAAGTGATAATATGTGACATTGATTGCAATATTGCGACTTACAGCTTTAGATCATGAGCTTTACAACTGCAATTCTGAATGTGAACCCTGTTTATGGCAATTTGGCAAGTTACCTTATCTTACTAAACTTCAGGTTTTTTTATTTATAAAATGGGAATAATTATACTTATTTTGCAGTTTAAGTGAGTTAATATAGAAAATGCTTAATATATAATGAGAATTCGATAAGTACCAATTGTTATTAGATCAACAGAAAAATTATAAGTTTTCATATTATTACCAGTCACTTGCTTTAATGGCAAGGAAATACAATAATTCTAGGTGACACCTGGGATGGGAGAAGGGAAGTATATGTGTAAAGTCTTTACCATATATGTATATATACATTGGCATTAAATGTCTGGAGTGAAGTCAACTTGATGTGTGTATTTGTAATTCCCTAAACTCGCCAGGTAGATTACTTCTTCCATGGTCTTGCTCACACAATACTGCATCTATCTAAAAAAACACTATTTCCTCCTTCCTTTCCATTTATGGCAATTTATCTAAATCGTTAACATCCTTTAAGATTCATAAGATTATAAGATTTATAATTTCTTCCTTAGGGGAATTTTTTCCCTAAACAGACAAGTTTTGCCCAGCTTATGGTGACCTCCCCCAACTACCATGTTTATATCATTTGTTTTGTTTGAGTTTTGGTCTTATTTATTGACCAAATTTGTTAGTTATTTTTTCAAAGGTTTATGTACCTATGTCTAACTAGACTTAAACTCTTCAGAGGCACTGACCACATCTCACAGAATCTAGCTTGCTTAATAAAAAGAACAGTTCATTGGTTGGTATTAGGTGGGATAATGTGGTATTACTACTCTGCGTTAAGACTTTCCGCCATTATTTTATCTTTTGGTTTGCCTCTGACTACTTTATTATTTCAAGAACACTTTACAGTATTTAGGTCACTCTTAAGATCAAACTCTGTGTGTGGTTAAATCAATCTACTTATAGCATTAATTTTGTTCCTCAGAACATTAACACATTTGTACAATTTTCTATTTTAAAAATTGGTACATTAATAAGCATATTTATACTAGGAAGAATTTTTTTTAAATGAATGTCACACTGAATTTAAATACAAACAGGAATACAATGAGGAAGGGAAAGTCCTTGGCTCATTAAAAATTTAGATGTCATTAAGTTTTTTAGTTTCTTGAAAAAATTGCCTCTTGTTCTGAGAATTCTATGGGCTGAAACTGCACCATTTGGCTGTGTTGCTGAGCAGGAGAAGTATCTTCAGGTGATCTTTGTTTCAACTTCAGAGCTGGCTTGAGCATCCACTGGTGCAGCACTCTCTGCGGTTTTTGGCCTTTCATTGGAGAGACATTCCTGAGGGGGAGTAGCTATAGAATCAGCTGAAAGGAACATCAATACAACTAAAAAAATAACAGAACATGTCACAGAAAGTTATCACATTGACTCTTTAATAAAAAATAAATAAATGTAATGATGCTTTGACGCCACGCTATTTCTAACTACAACTGAAATGCTGCATCACCGGAAAAATGTAGCCCTTTCTCATTGTTCACTTTGCTCAAGAATCAGTGGAGCAACAGCGTTGCTTGAATGTGTGTGAGGGCACCATGCTAACCACTCTGGGAGAAAATGCTCCATAAGACAGATTTATCCAACAGGCAATTTGCTGAAATAGGACACATAGGAAAACAACAAAAGAACACAGAACATTAAGGACACTTTCAAATATCTGAAGACTAAATGCAAAATAAAATAATTGTGGATACATAACTGCTTAACAATGCAAGAGTGAATGAAGTCACTAGAATTGTTAGGAATTAATGTCAATTCCTTGTATTTGTATTTCTAGTATCTGCTCAGAGCATGACACATGGTATTCAATGAAAGAAAGAACAAAAGGAAGGAAGGAAGGAAGGAAGGAAGGAAGGAAGGAAGGAAGGAAGGAAGGAAGGAAGGGAGGGAAGGAGGGAGGAAAGAAAAAAGGATGGAAGGGAGGAAAAAAGGAAGGGAGGAATTGAGAAAGGGAGAAAGAAAAGAGATAAATAAAGGAAAAATGAGAGAAAGAAAGAAAGAAAAGAAAGATTTCTGAAATATAGAAGAAGCGAAGGGATAGCATGTGTGAGCATGTTCAAAGACCTGGGAGCCAGGGAAAGCAGTTCTGCTTAATTCAAGAAGAGATTATATATTCGAGTGGCTTTAGAAAATGGGGCAGGGCAAATTTCAGGAGTTTTTGAACATATTAAGATTTAATTTGGGAAGTGTGGTGTGTTACTGTAACTACTGTAGGCTTTTGAAGGGAATATTAGCATAATTCAAATAAATCAAGTGGAAAGGGAAACGTGAAAGTCAAAGGCATCAACCCAATGGGAAAAACCAAACCATACAGCAAGATATTAAATAAAGGCTTAAGGATTAAAGAATATGTATGACCTTAAAATAGAAAGGCAGGTTATTGCCTGTTTCTTCTATGTTAATATTGAAGGAAATGGGCTTAGAACTCAGATCAAGAATTTCCTTCTCTCACTGTGTAGCTTTTTTCGTTCTTCAGCTGTTCCTCTTTTCTGTTACTGCTTTACTAAAATTGAACTTCAGTCCTTACTATTTTAGCATCAAGCCAAAAATATGTTCATAAATACAGTACCTGGAGGTAGAATCAAATATAACTTTAAGGGGCAACTGTTGGTACAAACAAACTTTGGATTTAAGAGTCCTGGAGTTGTTCTTGCACCTCTATTTTAGAATAGCTTCAAAAATTCTTAGAGCTGTAAAAGAATTTAGGGACCAACTAATACTAATCCAACCCACTCATTTTACAGATAAGGATATTTGAGCTGTATTAATGTTTCTTTATCATACAAAAGTTGTTATGAATGAAATATACTTTGCAGGTGGATTTTAATTTAACTAAACGTTTTATTGTCAGCCTCTTCATTAAGCTAGCACAATGAAGATGCATAATGAGTTAGGTACACCAAAACAGATATGCTACCACATATCACTGCTTTCTGCCCTAAACACTTTGAATACATTAAAGACATTGGCTCTCTACATGGCAGGCATAATAAATTTTCTCCCCTAAAACCTGTAAGATAACCTAGTGTTATTGTTAATCAGTATTTTTATGTTCTGACCAAGCATGCAATAACTGATGTTGGATGAGTAATTAAATGTACATCTCACAGATTTTAGAATTCATTATTTCATGAACATAGAGGAGGAGGGTGAATGCTAAGCTTTCACTACATGTATGTAAGACTCATTTGTAAATAAATGAACATGCTATTGTGTTAAGGAAAGATGTTTCACACAACTTTTTGGTGACTCCTTTGGGTAGCTTAATAATAAAGTCCTTATATACAAGAGCAGATAAAAAGTAAACCAATGTATTGCTTTGTGTATCACAGATATAGCTCACACAAAATGTCGCTTTTATAATATAGGCCCTGTCTTTAAAATGAATTTGATAAATAAATAGTATAAATAAATGAACCACCACATTCGAAGTGTCTATTACGAGTCAAATGTTTAACAAATCAGCTTTTTGGGAGGCTTATGCCTACTTAATGAGAATGAATAATATCTTGTATCATCTCAACATGAGCCTCCATTGGAATCCTTTTTGTCTCCTGAATATATAAGCATAAATTAGGACCTTTGCATTGCCTTGCTCATGGTCCCTCTGTGATCTGATTGTGATGATTCTTGGAATTTGCATCGAGGTGAATCTTTACCTATTGAGCACATAGCAGGTGCCAATTGCCAGGCTGACCAATCAACTCAGTGTTGCCCTTAATAGCTAGCTCTTCAAGGGTCAGCTTCTTGGAAAGAGAGTCTCCAGTCCAAGGATACAGCATATTTAGACACCAAAAGAGAAGCTGATGTTACTGCATATGTGATCTAAGGCAGAGTGTCAGTTATTCATCATGTGTCATGCAAGATGGAGGAAAAATAGAAGTTGTTTATTATGGCTATGACTTTGATTACTATGATTAATTTAAAAATATTATCTCTGCCTAAGGCCATTTCCCTGGTATTTTATCTTATTATTCTAATAAAGAAAATGAATTTCTTATGAATAATATTTACTATCCAAATCTGATCCATTACTTCAAGTTATCCATAGTTAGGGTGAAGATTAAATCAGGAAAGATTAGCAGATATTTTACAAATATTTTACAAACCACAATGATAACCCTTTTAGAGATCATTAACTGCCAACATCTAGGTTACACACATTCATTCCTGAATGAGAACACGTACCATACAGTTCTTTTATTTTTATATTAATTAAAAAGAAAAAAAATTTAAAGCTGACTTTAAAAACATTCTACTCAGGAGCCATTTCAAATGACGAGAAACGCCAAAGGAAAAAAAATCTCAAGTAGGCAACACGTAAAACAACACACAACTATATGCACATTAGTATAATTACACATTGCAAATTATATCGGATGTATCTAATATCTAATTTTTTGAAAGCTGATTCCACTTGAGATTTCAATAACAGCATCAACATTTTGCAGGTGGCTCCTTCTGTATGGTATCCAAAGGGAATTATTCCTCTAATGTGCTTACAATCCTCAAGAAAAAGCTGAAGTTCTCCCTTAAAGGACAAATGAACAATGAACATTGGGACTATTACCTTGATAGATAAAGAGGGGGGTGGGAGAGATCCGCCAAATATAATATTCCGCATGGTAATTTATTGTTCCTTCTGTGTGCAGTATGCTTATTTGCTTCAAGCAATAAGAAACAAACTTAAACACAAGCCTCATTATAAACTGTGGAAGGGGCTTCATATATATTCCGAGGTAATGACATGAAAAGCTAAGGGGCTGACAATTTTTTAGATGATTTTATAGATCAACTGATAATAGAGAAATGTGCAAGTGAATGGCAGAGTATATCTTTGATTGAAGAGAGTTCTACATTAAATTCCGTTCTTATAAAACATATGATTAATTTGCCCTAAAGAGGATACCAGATCAAAGCTCCATTTTGAAGAATAGGCTTTTGTTCTTATCTTTTGGTTTGAATCAACCAATCATCAAATAACCAAATATATATTTGTGATCTTGGAAAATGGAGCACATTATTCAAGTTGATTGGATCCATTTTCTTGATTCTTCCATAAAGATCTTTCTGCTAATTAGTCAGGGTTACTATAGAATTATTTAATTATCTGCACTTTTGTGCAATGAAATATGTTGTCATATCACATACTTTATCATGCTGTTGCTGTTCACACTTAATGATGCCTCCATAGTTAGCAGTTTCCTTTGTTCTGCTCAGTAAGTGGTTTTAGAAAGAGGGTGGGCCAGGAAGGAGCCCGGGGTTTGTAAAATAAAATCATGCATTCCTGGTGCTCATGCAAAACTTTATGTATTTACATGAATTCCTTTTTGGAAATTAAGTTGCAATTCCATTTGGAATAAGCTAAGAGGCACATGCGGTGACTTCGAATGCAGCCAAAGGGATATGACTACACCTTGAACATCTCTCCGGTGTATTTCCACGGCAGTGCAATGGTAAAATGACAATTTAATTTTTTTTTAATCAGCAAGGAATGTCTTTAACAAGGAAGAAGTATATTATGATAATTACTCCGAATGGTCGCATCTTTGAGCTTTACTAATTAGCATTTATTGCCTGGATTATAGAACAATACATGTGAAACCAAACTGCGATTGCTCTTTTGCGTTAAAAAACTGAAAAAGGCAGTGGAACAAAAAGGCAGTATCATCAGTAGTTGAGTCAGTAGTTTACATCTCCTTGGCAGTGTGCAGAATTACACACTTTTGAAATATACAAATGTGGTGCTCAATATATTTGACCCATTCATTTTTTTGTTGTTGTTGTTAGGCACATATCTACATATGATATCATAGTCATGGGAGACTAATGAGAGGAGAAACGTTTTTGTTATGATGTCATTTGAGAACAATTTTATTCATCATGGCAGTTTAAGAATAAAGAGCATAAAACTCATAGTTTCATAAAAATATGAATTTTTCTGTGGAAATATTTACTTAAAAATGAAACAAAAGACTCAGTTCTTAGGGAATAAAATTTTACATTCACCTCCCCACTTTCTCTTAGGAGGACTACAGTTGAAAATAATTGAGAAAAGGCAATTTGTTTCTTGCTTAAAAGCCTTTTTTCATTAGGCATTTGTAATAAAACAAATTCTGAAATTAGAAAAAAATAGATATTAATCAACAGACCAACATCAGTCACGTAAATAAATGCCACTCTTATAATCTGGCAACTAAAATTCCTAAATAACCTGGTAGGTAGAGAGAAAGAGAGGAAAAATTAACCATTCATCATTCTTGCTGCAGTCTCACCATTTTCCCCACACCTCATTACAGCAAATGAAGAGAAAAGAACGTCATAAAATAGAAAGCCAGAACCAAATACAGTCACTAGTCTTTCTAATACCTTTATGGATTCCCTACCCTGATCCCTTTTAGTTTGAAAGAATAAGTTTGAGTAAATCTGTGAGGAGATTAAACAGGCTGGTGATAAAAATTAATTCTGCTGAATGAGCAAGTGCATTTGGATCGCAGAGATGCAAATAAGATAATACTTTTCTTTTCCTTTGACATACCAAGCGGATTAGTTTAGAATGCTAAATTTGATTTTATTAGAATATATTAGCAGTGTTTTAATTAATACCAATCAAACATTTTCTTTCCCTGGGGCTTGATGTGTTCTTAATGCTTTCTAAATCATCTGTCTCTTATCCATCAGCTGCCCCCAGCACCACCAAATTGCCAAAGCCTTTGTTACATTCTTCATAATTTTATTGTATTCAACAGAAAACTATGAGCTGTGTCCCTAAAGGTGTCTTGCCCATAAAATTAGTTCCCAGGTGCTGGATTTAAAATGAGCACTTTTCATTAGTACAGTTGTTTTTTTAAAAATAGGATTAGAGTCTCAAAAATAAACATCTTCTGTGTTTTTCTTTTGGTGAAAAATGCTGCAAAAGGAGTTTTGGCTGGTTCGTATAACTTGGCTTTATTCTCTCTAGAGCTTCCTAGAGCTGTTAAATTTCCAATAGCATTGGTTTTGAGCTGGTACTTCTTAGGAAACAGAGGCAAAAAAAAGGAATAAAAAAAGAAGAGGGTGGGGGAATCTAGTTAAAAATACTGTGAACCAGTATGCCCTGTGAACTGAATTGTAACTGTGTGTTCCAAGGAGGTGCTGCATTGCATTTCACTCATTATCCCCTCCTTTTCTCTCAGCTTCCTGTCCTTCTGTGTCCAAAAGCTCCAGTTCACTTCTTTCTCTTTTCTTCCCGCAATAGCCCCCCTCCAAATTCCCCGCCTTATTTTTTTTTTTTTTATCTGCCAAGCTGGATTTGCACTTTTAAAGATCAGTATCAATAATGCCCTGCTTGTTTCGGTTGCACTCTCCCTTTAAAAGACAGCCCCCTCTAATTGATGCGTCTGGGCTAGTCTAGACTGGTAGTGATTGAACCAACCACCAATTATGTTATTCATTTCACTGAACTTCACTGATGGGCTTGGTGAAGAAGGGGTGTTGAGAAACCTACCCTAACACTGAAGCAGTTCCCTGCTGAAATATAAAATCTTGTGTTGTTATGCACTTCTAAATGCCTGTGTGATCCAAAAGCAACCTCGGAACATGAAAAATTTACTTGAAAACATGTAAAAACCCAGGAGAATGCTTTGGAATACAAACTGTATCACTTGTATTAAATTACTCTCCTGTTATAACTTAAAATCACAGAAGAAATATATCTAACATGTTTTTATTGACCCATGAATATTTTCAAAAAATTAACTGCAGATATTTTTGACTCGAAAAGTACCAAATGTTTTACAAATATTTGATATAAATCATAAAATAATATATATCCATAAGTTAAATAGATGCCTTTCCATAATTTTCAAATACCTATGCATACACATCAGCTAAGATGGGGAAAAATCATTAATCCAGTCTATAAACATCAAAAGATGACTAGAAAAGCAAATAATTCTTTTCTTTGAAGTACGTTCAGACTATCAAAGGCTGGAAAGTAATATTTAAATACTATAACTATACAAGAGGTTTCAACAAAAGGTATAGTGCAATTGTTGCACAGTTCATCTGCTCAATTCAGTTTTCTGATACAAAATGGTTTCTTGACTATGATTTGGAATCAATGACTAAAATTGCAATGGACACTTAAAAAAAACAGGGAAATAAGTCTCCTTAACTTTAGACTACACGCAAAAAACTAAATTACAACCAATATAAAGTCTTTAAATGAAGAAAGCATTTGCATTTAAAGTCGGGACCAATTTAGGTATTTTCCAAAAATAAAAGACAAATGTTGGCCCAAGAATACTAAAATTATTTAAACGAAATTGTATATTGGAATTTTTCACAACAAAGGAAAGGCAAATTAATGTTTCTTTTCTCCAACTATGAGACAGATCTAAATCAGTGAAATTATTATCACAAAAAGTTAAATTTTCAGAAAACTACAAACTATGCAATGCTAACAGTGACCTTAAGAGAAGATAATTTTAAATATATAGTTTGGTGTTATAAATAACTATGGTGGATTAAATTTAAATACTGATGAATGTTTTTTTTTCCAATTTTTAAATGAAGGATAATAGGCATAGATTACTCCTAAAGGATACAATATAGTGTGTGTATGTTGTTATATCTTTCTTTTTCTATATGTATATAATATGTATACATAATGTATTTCCAATCCCTCTTACTTTTAAACTCATGTTGTATAGTATTTTAAAATAGATGCCAAGCAAAGAGGATATATCTTTCCTTTTATTTTATTTTTTAAGATATTGAAAAGAAATACAAATTTAGTCTTTATTAATGCCATAAACTCCATCCTTCATATAGCATAGCAAGAGTAGAATTTTTAGCCTATTGATTTTTTAGCCAAAACTACCGGTTGACCGCATCTGTGTCTGTGTGTTCGCTGTCTACCATATATGACACACATGTATGCGCACTGAATATATAGTAAGTCCACATGCCTATTTTAATCAGGCATAATTTTAAGATTAACTGTTGAGTTTAAAAGTTGGAGGCATGAGGCATGCTGGGACTTCTGCTGATAACGTTCTGAGGTCAAGCACCAGGTACTGAGCTGTTCTTGTTACGCTCGGATAGTACTGCGTGTTGCTCTCAAGGAACAGACCATGGTAGATGAATTCCATAAGCCTCAAGCATCAATAATATGCATGCACACACATAGCAGCCAACACGCTATTATAACAGAATATATGCCTAGTTTAACAGAAACCCAAGAGCTGCCACTTTCTGGTCACCTGATCTCATCTAACAATGAAAACCTCAGATATGCACTCAATCACTTCAGACCAACTTTCTTTTCTTTTGTTTTTCCTTTAAAGAAAAAAGTTCCACCAAATTTCCAGGATGCTAAAGCACTACTCGCAGCTCCCAAGAGCCTAACCCGTGGATTTAAACGGTAAACATCACAAGTTAGGGTCTCAGGGATTGAGAGGAGCGCAACAAATTGTTCTTTCTTGAGACAAAACAAAGCAAAATAAGAATGACAAGCAATTCTGTTCGAGCTTCATGACTGAAGGCAACAAACAGGTGGCAGGATATTTACCCCTCGTTCTTCCAGCGCCCTTAGTTTGCAAAATTTAGATTCCACTTAAATGGAATACATACATACACATATAAGCAATATCTGTGGGCGCATATACATACCTGGACATACAATCGCGAGTATACCAGAGAAAACTCTTTGAAGCTTTGGGCAAAATTGCTTACTAAAATAGAAAAATAATATAAATAGGCTCAGAAATGCCCATGTTTTTAAGACCATGGTCTACAATAAGGATTAAGTGTCTCTTCAAAGCTTTAATTTACAACTAGCACAACTAGACTATAAAAAAATATATAAGGAATCTCTTTCTCTCTGGACAAGCATGCCACATGCAAAATCATAGAGATCGGATTTTTAGAAGGAGAAGACCAAGATGTAGGATATGGAGGTTGTGAGAGTAAAAATACAAATAGCGTTTTTAAACTCACCCATTGGAAGTGGAGCAGGGCTGCAGCCTCTTGTCGCACCATTCGGAGCAAGGGGGGAAATGTGAGCTCTCAGTGCGCTAGCCTGGGAGAGGTGTTTCAATAGAGGACGGAGAACTGGGCGGGGAGGGGGAGGCGGGGGCAGAAGCGATACACCAAATCTAGAGACTGTAACTCTGTAGTTTATGCTTTGACGAGAAAGAAAAAAAAAAAAGCTATTTTGGTGGGAGTAGAGGAAGGGGCTGGGACTGATCAAATTTTGAAAATACTCAGTTAAAATTTTTTTGAAAATTAGAGAATTAGAAATCTTCCCAGAGCTGCCTTAAATAAACATGTTCTTCTTTTTTTTTCTTTCGCGTGCACTTCGCCAGTCGTGCAAACAGGGCCTCCTGTGCATCAGCTGCTTGGCTGCAGCCAAGGCCAAGTCACCGGAGCCAGCACCAGGCTGTCATTTGGTAGACTCAAAGTGGAAAGGGTGGGTGCAAGCTGGGGAGACACAGCTCCCCCGCCCCACTCCTGCCGCGGACTCTTTGAAGCATTTTGACAATATTTCGGCAGAATCTGAAGCATATTTCCCTTCCATCTTCGCAGACAGCTTTTGATTCTGTACCTGAAAGCAGTTTTTCCCCATTTGCCTGAAAGCTGAGCTCTCCTATGCGAAGTTGGCTCCTCTGCCGCCTCCAAAAATGAAACGAAAGGGAGGGTAAGTGAGTGGGAGGATGACTCTTTAATTTTTTTCCTTCCCCTTTTCCTTCTTTCCTTCCTTCCTTCCTTCCTTCCTTCCTTCCTTCCTTCCTTCCTTCCTTCCTTCCTTCCTTCCTTCCTTCCTTCCTTCCTTCCTTCCTTCCTTCTTTCTTTCTTTCTTTCTTTCTTTCTTTCTTTCTTTCTTTCTTTCTTTCTTTCTTTCTTTTCTTTCTTTCTTTCTTTCTATCCTTCTTTTTTTTTTTCTTCTTCTTCTTTTATTCCAGTCTGAACAAGGTAGATGGCTGGCTGGCTAGTCAAAGAGAATAACAAAGCAGCCCCCACAAGGAAGACACTTGGAGGAGGTCTCAAGCACTTAGTAAAAATGCTAAATATTTTGTATATATTTCCATATGCAACTAAAACCGTTAAAGCTCCAGGCTCTTCCCCTCCCCCTTTCAAGATAGAATCATACCAGCAAGACAGCTAAATTATGTCTCTTCCCCTCAGTACACAGTCTATTCAGCATCCCCACCCCCATCTTCAAGACAACTTTTTTTTTTTCTCACCTCGGTAGGTTCTTCTCAGGCACAATCCTCTGCTCAGTTCAGGGTCTCCTTTTTCTCTCCCCTTTTCCTCTCAGAAAAGCTAGTCCGTCATTATTCTACCTAGTTCCTCTCTCTCTCTCTCTCTCTCTCTCTCTCTCTCTCTCTCTCTCTCTCTCTCCTTTCCCCCTTTTTCTTTTACCATTAATAATAATAATAGTAATGGCCCTTTCGACATAGGAGCATGAAGTGGCTGCCTTTGAGAAAGCACATTTAATCTTTACTGGCTCCCCTAGGCTTCAGTGAAGAAGGAGAAGGCAAGAAAAAAGGTGGGGGGGGGGGAGAAATAAAAGATTGTAAGGGAGGCTGCTGACGGACAGCAAGCATCAGGCACAAATCAGCGACAAGTTGAATTTTCCTAGACCACACTGCCCCCTTTCTTCTCAGCTCTCTCCCTAGGCTCCTGGAAAGCTTGAGTGTCTGGTTACAGGAGGCAATGGGTCTCCTTTGCCAACCATGGTGCAGATTCCTCGCATGCCTGCTTAAATCTCTGGCAGAATAAGGAATCAATATTTCCATCTAATCACCTTTAGCTCCTCTATGGCCTCCCCGCTTTTCTGAGAACCCACTTGGCTCTCCTCATCGCTCCCCACCCTGCCGGGATCCTGCATACAAAGCTCACAGTCTTATCATTTCTCATTTCCTTCCATATCTTGGAGACAAGCCTCTCTTCTAATATCCTCTCATGCACACTCCCTCTCTCTGCTGTAGTGTCTCATCCCTGACTCGCAGCACCGGATGCACTAAGGCATCTCCCTGACTACTAATGAGACCAAAAATACACTATCAGGTTAGGGGTAAGGCCAGACATTGTATTATACAAATACAAAATTCCTCAGCCTGCTAAATGCAGAGATCAGGTATCACATGCTCTAAAAGGATAATAAAGGGGAAAGGAGTGAAGAAGAGAGACCACAGTGCAGTTTTTTTACCCAATTGTTCCACATCCCGTGGGTATTTAAAACATACATATGCATGTATGAGTGCAGGTAATGTGTGTTTGTGAATCTTGGTTGGTTTCTTTATGGACAGAAAGTTAACAATGTCCAGATACTTCACTGAAATTGGCATTTAGAGTAATAAAAGAGCAGTGACTGAATCTATAATTTAAATACGCAGACATTCTATTCACACACGTGATGACTACAATGCTAAAATTCTTTTTCCTTTCAGTGGCTGCATTTTGCTTGACTATATTTTCCATATGTATTAATTTACCACTTACATTCCCTTGGATTTTGAAATGAACTCATTGGTCACTATAGCTCATCCTAACTCTCTGCTTCTACTGTAGACATTTTCCTTATTCCTCAAGCATTTTGCCTCAAATGTCCTTCAGATACATATATACTTCATTGATCAGCCTAAAGTCCCTTGATAATGATAAGCAACAATTCAGATACAAAAAGTGGCACAAGAAAAAAATAAAACACATCTAATTTATTGAGCTGACTAGGGGAACATCTCCTACCATTTCTCTTCACGTGTGTTTTAAAAGCTTGGCAACACGATGATCCTGTAAAATAGGTACTGTCTGAAAACTAGGGTCTCCACCTATTTAAAAGCATACTGGGTACATATTGCCATCTTAACCCAATTTTTCTGGCTAGAATCATGCAGACTACAGGCGGTGCTGTATTCAGTATAATGCTGGGTTTTATACATAGCGAGGAAGGGAGGGAGGTATCTGAGGATGCAGGTTTCCTCCAAGTCAGTGTTTTTAAAAGGTAGCTTCTTTGTGCTCAACTCAGACATCGTGCTTTGTCTGTAACTGTGATACCTGCAGTAACACAGCTAGATGCCAAGGAAAAGGAGAAGAAAAAAAATCAAGTGAAGGGGAGACTCAGAGAGAGGAAGAAGGGAGAGGAGAAGGGGTAGGGGTTGGGGGATGAGAGACGAGCAGAGGAAAAGAGAGGAGAGGAGAGGAGAGAAGAGGATAGGAGAAAAGAAGCAAAAAGAGAAAGACCTATAACCATAGTGTTGGATTTCATTTAAACTTTTTTTTTTCTTTTTGTCATTGTTGGGAAGGAAAAAGAGATGGTTTGCAGGGGTTAGTGACTGAGTTAGAATCTTTTTTAGATTTGGCTAATAGAGTGTTTGCACTAGACTAATGCAGAAAAAAGAAATATACTAGAATAATCATAAAGGGTGGAGCTGTCAAAAAAAAAGTCTTTGACTCACTGGGTGCCTCCCTGTGACACCAAAATGAATCATTCCTAAGCAGAATCATCAATTGTCTTAGTGTACTTGTAAATGAAGGCCAGATTATGGGAATAATGTTTTGCATTCCTCTTCAAAAAGTAAAGATAAACAGAGAATGAAATTTACTGAGACTCTCCTAAACTTCTATGTATTTACAATGATAGTTCAGCATGATTTTTCACATATGAAGCTAATTTGTCCTGTCTGTATTTGCTCAGCGTACAAAGATATACAAATATATGAGTTATGAAAGTTTTGCTATGAACACATCATTTTGTCTATACAACTCAGTGATGTCTTTAGAGGATACTTATTTCAAGCAGTTAACACCTGACCCCAATTTCTGTGGGTAATTAGTGAGCTAGATAACCACACAAAGTGGGTAATTATTTAGTACCCAAGGGTACGCTAGAAGTGGGTAGTGGTTTTGTTAACAAAAGCACATCTCTAATTATTGTATTTATGATGGGTGTTTTAAAAATACCAGTTACTATATTGAATGAACCATGATAAATAAGTGAACTATTTTGCTGTCCTTAGCATATCCATAGGTATATTCTATTATGGTTAATAACACTTATCTCTTGTACGGAGTGTTGTGAAGATTAATTAGTTAACATCTGCGAAGCTCTCGAAGATGTAATGTGCTAGAGAGCTTTAAATACAGTATTATTGTCATTATTACTGTTTTGTTTAATAATCTCAGGATGGGAGAAGTTTAGGGAGTAGATGCAATTGTCTGATCTATGTCTTGGTTTGAAAATATGCTGAGATCACAAATATAATAAGTTTGATTATGGAGGATGGTCTCCTACCTGACCGAGTCTAACACAGGCTGTAATAGAAAAGAATGGTAGATCCTAATTTATTGACAGCCAGCTCAGGATGGATCTTAGGAGCTAAGATGGGAGATGGGGTGGAGGAGGAGCAGGAGGAAGGAGTCAGTAATGGGCCAAGAAGCTGGCTGAATCAGCCGGACCACACCCTCCTTCTAAAGTCTTTTTATCTTTCTCTTTGATGAGCAGCAAACATGCACAAAAAAATTCCCAAAGACATTCATGTAAACACTGGGACAAATTAATCATAATTACAATCAATCGGCCACTTATATATTTTTTTATTCTGGAGAAGAACAATCAGTACAAATTATTTTACAAATGCAGATACATTTAAAAATATTACAATGTTGAGAATAGGCACATCTAGATCAAGTCAGATATCTTTCACTCAGGGTATGAGCAGCAATAAAGAAGCACTTTCTAATTCAATTGCTTTTATGAATTCCCCCCAGGATGGTAAGGGGATGTTATTTATTTTTGCTGAGAAAGAATGAAAAAAGAAAAAAGGAAACCCCATGCTTTCAGGAACCCTGATTCTGGAGGGCAACCAAGCCTAGAAAACAAACAACAACAAAAACTTACTGCTTTTATCTCTGTAAATGTTCATCTTCTTGAGTCAGCTCTCTGGAGTCTGGCTGAGGCAAGACAGACAGAGGCCTGTTGGATCCAAATCTTCAAGTAGGCTCACCACATTTTTTCTTTCAAAGTGAGGTTGTCCTGAGGATTAACCCTAGGAGGCTGGTGGATGTGAGCATGTGGGAAGGGTGAAGGGAAATATGCAAAGATATTGTATTCAGCCAAGTTTATGTTATCTAGGGAATAGGAAAAGGAAAGAACCCCTTTAGTCAGCCAACAGGTACCACTGCCGAAATCTCTGCTGGAAGACAGCCTCCGGGACACGTGTTTATGCTGTGATTGGAGGCCAGTGGTATGATAAGCACATTTTAAGAGTTTGAGAGCAAAGGGAAAATTTTTCCAAAATCTACCCAAACCCAGGCTTCTGACCTGAAGCCCAGTATTTGTCACCCCTTTTCTGAGCTTAGAACTACAAAGGCAGACTGGCATTCTCCATTCTGCCCAGCTCCTTTCAAGCTCACAGACTGTGCCAGACTGGCCCCACCTCTCACTGCAGCAAATTCTGTAGCCCTGCTCCAGGCTGCGCTGTGAGGAGCCAGATTTCCCTTTTAATTGTCCTACCAGGCCTTCTCCTCTGGGACCGCCCTTGGCTCATGGTTCCTGGTGTGGTTTCAAAGGCCCAATCAATTGCTTTCCCTCCCCTATCATCATTTTAAACACTTTTATTTCTTCCTTCTTCAAATTTTTATATCTAAAATGTTTTTATGGCTCACAGTTTCTTTCATCTCAGGCTACCACCGTATCCTTTCTTTGACCTTTCTCATTCTTTTGATTGACATTTCTTTTTGTCACATCAAAATATAGTTCTATCTCATGTTATAGACTGAAAACCCAAAAATCTGCTGCTAGAATCTTCCCATTCTCAGTCGTCCCCAACTCACATTAACATATATGACAATTCAATTAATCTCTGGGCATTTCCCTAAAACTTACCTAAAAAGAGCTAAACAGTGGTGTGCGTGTGTGTGTGTGTGTGTGTGTGTGTGTGTGTGTGTTTTAATTGACTTAACTATATGAATGCAACAGGAAAGGGCCTTATATGCACGAGTAGAAGGAAGAATAGAAGAAAAGAGTCTGGCATATTTGTGGATATTTAGGATAAAAGCAACAGAAGCTAATTATTGCAAGAACACACAGAGGAAATATTATATTTTGTATATATGAGTATTTATGTGTATGTATGTATATATTTGCACACACACATATATATGGTTTGTATCAAGCCTCTATGTGACACAATATCCTAAGATTATCTGATATCTGAAAGGGTTATTTATTATACTCTGGACAGTGACAGGCAGAGCTACATGGTTCCACCCCTAAAAGCTGAACATGAAGAGCTTATGGGGTGGATTGAAAGAGGAAGACAAACCCCCATAGATCACCTGCCTCTCTTCACTCTTGGCTGGGCTTAAAAGCTAACTACTGCTATAGCATCTCTACCATGATTTTAAGCTTATTATCATTATCTATCCTTCAAAATATTTGCGCTCTTAACCTTATTACTTAGTATTTGTTGTTTTAATGTTGCAAATCTGTTTTCTGAAACTCCTCTAATAGCTGCCATTGAAGTTCTTCTTTGTGACACTTAAAGATAACTAGTACCTCATTCAGTCCTCAAAACAGCTGTGAAAGCCATCATCAGTGTTTTATAGATGCCGAGAATAAGGTTCATAATAGTTTAAAATGTCCAGTTCATGAGTGGCACTGCTAGAATTTAAAGCCAGATCTAACTCCATAAGAATGATCTTACCTTTTCATCATTATACTTTTAGACACCTGTCTCAGTCCCCTCAGAATAGTCTAGTTTCTTTATGTATTTGCCATAGCACCCTATACTTACTCTACCTTAACATTTACTTGTTTTATTCAATAAATATTGATTGAGCGCTTGACTATATGTCAGGCACTGTGCTAGGCAGTGTAATTTCCTTAGCTAGAGAATAGAAAATGATGCGTGATAGTGGCACTGTCTATATACTATGCTATCTCCACCTCTAAACTCTAAGGTGAATGAAGAGAGGGGCTGTGACATGGACACTTTTGCATTCCCAATATATAGCTCAACACCTTGCACACAGCACGTTTTTAATAAACTTTTATGCTAATTTGGCTTTGATTATAACTTTTTGAGTGGTCAGGGATCATGTCTAAATAACAACTGGAATAATGCTTAGTAAAATGCCATATAAAAGTAACATTTAGTAAATGATGAATTGCTGGCTTATTCTTTAAGACTATACTCTGGCTGAGGTCTCACTTATAGCCATATTTATTTGTATTTCTGAAAAATAGCAAATTGATGTCTAATGAATTTTAAATGTTCCAAAGTTGTGCTGTTTTTGTTTGAAGCCAGATAAAGTCTCTCTGAAATCTCATTGCTCTGTGGATCAGGAGGTAATGTCAAGTGCTAAAGTATCCAGGATGACATGGTTGTAAAGGATTATTTTGGGCTACATGCAAGGAGGGAGTTCTCTTGCACATTAGACTATGTGGATAAGTCCAGTTTTGAGATAAGCAACCTAGTTCATATGCCCTCATTTCAAAGAAAGAGGTCGAGAAGCTACAAATGGTTCATGACCATATGACTTAAAGTCTCCACAGTTTCATAGTATATATTCTGAAAAATTATTAGACAATCTCTCGTTTTACCTAAAGAGGGGCTATTTAAGTATGTATAAGTGAACTCCTTGATAGGCTACCTTCTATGCTAGTCTTAAGCTGAGCAATTCCTCCCCCTGAATAGGGAAGGGCAAGGGGAACAGGATGACGTTCTTTCTGTCCTTGGACAAGAGTTGATGCACATTTAGAGTTTCAACACCACTGAATTTAGTTACAAATATGTGACTATCTTCACTAGGCGGAAATAAGTTCCATTATATCAACCTAGAACACAGTTTCTAAAGATGTATCCTCAGAGGTTGGTGGTATCTCTCAAGGGAGGGCTGGATGGATAACCATAGCCCATCTACTCCAAGTACTCCAAATGTACTTTAGATGTGGTCTAAATTCCCTCGGCAAGAGTCCCTTATCGATTGACAAAAATATTCCTTATTACTCCTCACAGGAAGTTGAGCAATGGGAAGCTTACTTAGCACGGTTAAGCAAAAAGCCCTTTTCCTAAAGCAATGAGACTTTGAACCAGTATGAAGCAGTGTTTAATTCAGGCAATCTGTAGCTCAAGTGTTCTCGAAAGGAGTCATATGGCAAATTTTAAACTCCAAATCCACACCAGCTCCAAGTGTCAGGCTAAGTACTATTAGGCCAAATACTTGCAATTTTGACCTAGTAGAAAAAATTTTTGTTGCTGTTTTTTGCCTTCCTTAGGCTTTTAAGATATCAGAGGGAATCAATGTTGAGACAACTTTTGGGTTTATATATTTAATAATGTTGTTCTATGAATATATAAAACAAATAATTTGTCTCCTATCCTTTATTGGATGAGTTTCAGGGGTCATTTCTTGGTTTCTGGCTTTAACTCCATAGAAGGGCTGAGTTTATCTGATGGATCCATGTGATTTATGAAGCTATGGGAACATTGATTCTACCAATTTGTAGAAAGTACATTTCAATAGCCTTGGAATGTAGGAAGGTAAAAGAGAAATTTTTCTTTGCTGTATAATAATGGGAAAACAGAGAGAGAAAAAGAAAGAATGAAGATCCTTCTAAAATATGAGATCCCTATTACCTGAGCACTAAAAGAACTGACCCTGACATAAACATCATTATTCTTAACTGAAATGTGTCATCTAAGAGCCAAGTTCTATTTTGGTCTAGGTTCCCTGCCTTTCAATCATTAGGTTTAGGCAGGCAAGCAAAGAGGCATATTTCTATGATCCTGGGACTTCTGAAGATTAAAATAGCTAAGCAAAGAGTCTAGAGATGATATGCAACCAAGGATATAAGCCAGGGATTTGGACTGGATTTGTTCAGATATTTTTTTGGAGCTGCTACAAAGCCTGGAGGTTGTGAGGGAAAGAGAGAGGTAAGGGAAGGGGAAGGCTCTGGAAGATAAGAGTGTTCTCATCTCAGATCCAGTCTTATTGATGCCATGGTTCCTAGAGACATCTTTGCTGGTAAAATTAATACTCTTTAGAAGATCAGGTCTCTTTTATGTTATTCACCATCTCTGGGTCTCTAAATACTTTCCAATATAATGGAGAGAGATATCCACAACAACAGCCATCATTAAGGAAGAGATTGTATTACAATTCAGATTTCAGCATTTCCAGTCAAATTATTAATACTGTATCTCACCTCTTCATTAATGATCATAAAATCAAGACACACTCCTTCTTCACTTTTAGACCTTTCATATTTTTCCATCTTTTCCATTTTTTAAAGATATTTAAGTATTAAAGTTTTAGAATAAGGAGAAGGGGAAGCAAATATCTTCATATAATTTTACTATCCTCATTTCATATTTTAGAACTGAGGCAATTATTGGCTAAGTTCTTTCTCAAGAAGATGTTATAGCACCAAGGATAGAATCTAGGTCTCTCAATCCAGCTGTTGAGAGGAAAAATGCGATATTGTGTATGAACTGCCTGGAGTTCATTCAGAGTGAGTTTGTATAAATCCAGGGTATCATTAATAATACCCTGTGCATCTTGGTTTCTTCCATTATTAACTGACACTACAGTAAGGAAGAGCTTCCAAAAAATATGATTAAATTTATTTGAGCATTTGTAAAATAGATGAGTTTCAAAAATGCTGAGCATGCAGAATTAATATAATTAGAAGAATACAGAAACATAATCTGAGACACATTTTTGGTGCTGAGGTGCAACAATAGTATCAGAATTGCTGCTGAGATTAACATAGAGTTCAAGGAATAGGGAACACTGTGGGGAGAAGCAGAGGAATATTTTAAAGGTGGAAACTGCTACCTCAGATTTTAAATTTGGCACATTCGGTGCTTCTCAAGGAGTCTCTCCATGATACAAATAGAAATTACATGAAGACCTCAGAGAGTTGTCAAATGGAGCCAGGCTTGGTTTGTAGGGTCTGATGCTTTGTCCTTCGGGAATGGTGAACTACATGCTCCAGTTCAGGCCAGCACAGAGTAAACCAACTATATAGTTTGTGACCAAACCACCCTCCCAAATGAAGAGAGATTAATTTTTTTTTTTTTTTTCATTTTTGAGCCTCTAAGGATTCACTGTGACATTTCGACTACCTACCCGCAAGTCTGGATTGTTCAGTTTATGGGTCCGTGTGTCTGTGAGCTTAGGGCTATATATTTACATGCACTGAATGAAGTCATGTGCTGAATTTGATTCTATTATGTTTAGTAGTATGCCTGTCACATAATATGTACTTTGCAAAGTATTATTCATTCTGTACTCCTCTAAGAATTTAATATAATCTAAGGTTATAGTGTTATATAACACAGGCCAATCAATTGATTATACATAGATAAGCAAACTTTAATTGACTCTTTTTGTCTCCTGCCATGAGTTTAATTTCTCAAAACGCATATCTTAAATTTTATGGAAAAGTGAGAAAAGTTTTAAGGTAAAAGAGGAAAAGAACTTTGAAAATAAAACAACAACAAAAATCTGGCTGATGTTAAGATTCAGTTTAAACGATTGCCAGTGCTTTGGGTGTTTCTAGTAAACATCTAAGTTTCTACTCATCAATGTGTTTTTAAAAATAAAGTAAACAGGGAAAGTAGATTCAAAAACCAAAGTTGGGGAGGAAATGATTGGTAAACGATATCTTTGCCCAAACTAATCTACTAATCTGTGTATATCTCTGGGCCCTGATGACTCGCTTTCCACAGTGTAGAAAGAATTGATCGAAGTATCAGGAAACAAGCTTTGCTCAGAGAATTCATGGAGAATTGGTGAGGTATCTAAGACTGGGGGTGGACATGGAGGTAGGAAAAGAATTCTATAGAACAGGTCCTCGAATAGTGTTTTGTTCAATGTAGTTTTGTTATAATATTGATGAAATGCTATAGGAATTTAACTTGTTTATATCAATTAGCTTGTGGTAAAATTGGTGTCATTATACTCATTTTGTTTTAAGTCACAGAATCTATCAACAACATTAAGTGAAGACTTACTGTATAACTATTTCTCTTCTGTTGAAAACAAGGGAGAAATTACTCTGAAAAAATACCATTACATAACATTAACTTCTCTGCCCTAATAAGGAAGGGGATAGGAGAGTAAAGACAAGAGAATTATCACTCAATCTGCTGTTTTCTTTGACTCCTTTGGGTGACTTCAATCTCTCCTTCCTTGGTGCACCCCCCTCCCCCTCCCCACAGCAGCACTGTAAGCATATCTTACTCAGGATGTGTCACACTGTGATTGTAATTAAGAGACTGAGGTACGGCTCTGCATTTCCAGACCTGGAACACAGTAAACTCTCAGTAAATGTTGATATAAAATGAAGTAAAGTCAACTTGAAGAGAAAATTTAAGAACTGTAAGAAAAAATGCAAGCTAAATCATGTCCAAAATAAACATGAAAAGGTAGGAATTCAGTAGGTCCAGATTCTAGGCTGGATGTTACAGGAAAGGAAGGGTCAAAGAAGAGGCTTCAGAACCATGAATCCTCCATCCTCCATGACAATGCTGACCACTTGCTGGCCAAGTTATGCACAGAGTTGGAGTCTGGCCCTGGGAAAAACCAAAGCTTACATATGCTTGTCTGTCTGCTTATTTGAACTTCAGATTCCGTTTCTGGTTATAGTAATCCCAAGACACATGAACCAACAGAAAGAATATAGAAGTGAAAGTTAAAGAGACATAGAGTTCTCTGCTTAGCTCTGCCATGGTAACCTTGGATGAGACATTTTACCTCTCAGATCATTAGCTCCCTCAACTATAAAATGAGAGTTTAGACTAGATGAACTCTTAAGTTCCCTCTGGGGAAGTTTGCATAGTTTCCTCTAGAACTGCATAGTCCCTCTCTCTGTCTAGATTCCATTCTCTTATAAGAATATTTTCTTAACAGTTATAATATAGATAGAATTTGAATTTAGAAAAATAAATAGAGCATATCATCTGATGGTTAAAACAATTTAGAGGCTAAATATACAAAAGAAGAGAAGAAAAATGTTGAATCTTAGAATGGTGAAACTAACAATAGTAGATTAAGTCATGAACAGGGGATCCTCAATTAGCTACCTCCAAAATCCCTTGATCTTTGTGTGGAAAAAATGAATGTTTGAGATGATTTGGGGGCAATAAGAAAGCATGTTGTTGGGAAGAGGCAAGAGTTGTTCATCTTATTCAACACAAAGGAAAATGAAAGTCCAGAAAGGATAGATAACTCATTCATGTGACACCGTGAACGTGAAGTAAAGCCTGACCCCTGCCTCCTGCCTAGTCATGTTGTCTGATGAAGAAACCAACACTGCTTCCAATGACCATGAGGACATGGTGCCACAGTCCAGTGGAATCGAGCAGTCTCTGGCTAACTTGACTTTCATCAGCTCTGCTGAATTCACACTTGTTGAAAATAGTGTTGATTGCGAAAGGAAGCACACATGAATGACCCAGAGGACTCTTTGGAAGATTTCCTATGGTCTTGGGTCAGGATATCTGGTTTCCATTCCTTCGTCTGTCACTTTAGGCTTTTGCACATAAATTTCCTTCTTTAAGAAGAATCAAAAGACTTATTAAAGATACTTATAGAGTATCATATAATGAAATTCAACGAAATATTTTTAGATGAATTTTTCTCTGGTATTAGTAATTATTTAAAGAAATTACTCTTATTTACTTTTTAAATGTATGTGTATATTTAAAATGTATGTGCATATACATATGTACATATAAGCATTTTAAATATGTACTCACATTTTAAATATACGTTAAAATGTACATATGTATGTATATTAAAATGTGTATTAAAAAGTATAGTGTATACATGCATACACCATTCTTATAAAAAGTGCAGAAAAGTAATTACAAAGATTTCAGGATCACTCCTACAATTTTAGAAATGTAAAAGTATGTTCTCCAGGCAGAGTCTTTCTACCTTGACTTTATAAAATTACTGTGGAAAAATTACACAGAGTCTTATTCTTATTTTCCTTTTAGCTTCTTAGTTATCTTGTGCTTTTGATTGTGACTGTGGGGAAGGGGTGGGATCAAATTAGTGGAAAGAAGTAGAGAAGGGGGACATTGGAGTGACTTAAAGTAAAAGCTCTAAAAATGCCTTTTCCATTTTCTTTTCTTCAATTCATCTCACCCATAGGTTTAGCTCTACTTACTCTAATAACTGAGTTCATAAAAGACTAGTAGAATTTCTATTTCTTTCAGTTCTCTTTTTTAGCATCCACAGCTTTTCCTATAAAGGGAAGGAAAGGATTGACTTATTTACAACACAATCACAATGAGATTTTTCACTTTAAGCAAATAAAGATGCTAGTGAAATAAATGGATTACGTTATTTAAAATTGAAAGCTTATGTGAATAAACCACCACTCAGAAACAAGCTTAACAAAAGTACAGAAAGAAAATGAAAGCCTTGTGACTAAACAAGGTTAAAATGATGCACAATGCTGAGTTTACAATTTAGTACAGCGATTGTTAACAATATCACAAATATCTACTGTCAATGTACAAATTAAATACAAAACCATAAGAGGACAGTGATGCTGCCCTGAGGTTTAATCACAAAGGTTTTGTTTCTTGGTTTGTTTCTAGCAAAATATATTTTTTCCCCATGAAATTGCAAGCTTAGTTTTAATTAAATGTCATTTTACTTTTTACTAGCCACTTTATCATTTTTTTCATTTCCCTGTTTCTCTGCACAATTTGAATTAAAGACAGTGATTTGAAAGCATTATGAGTAAAAATGGTTAGAAAAGCACTGGGTCTTTTTTGAAATCAAGTTCACTTCTGTATTGTGCAGCATGAAGAATAGGGAAAATTTGTCCTAATATCTTGCTGTATCTATCCCAAATCATTCCTTTCATAGAGCCTCGGCAGGGGAATTATGTAGAAATGCAATTGGTATCTTGGTTAAATAGGAAAGTCTCTGGAGTGCATTTCCAAGAGCAGTCCCCTCATGACAGAGGAGCCTAGATTGTACCTTGTAAGAGGAAACACTGTTTCCTTAGGCAATATAGGTTCTTTGTTGAAACTGACAATGGGTAAGATGGTCCATTCTGCCTCTGGATAAACAGAACTGTCACAAGCTGGTCTTCTCCGGCAGCATAGAGCACTCTCTCAGCTCCTAGAATCAAATAGAAAGGTTTTTCCTGGCCTCTTACAACACCTAGGTGGAGTACAACCAAATTCACCACAATTTGAAACTACCATGTAAGAAAGTTCAGAATCTAACAACCATTAGTTCAATCATTCCATTCACTCAGCAAGTTTTTATAAGGCAGCTCTTATATGGACTGTGCTTTGCCTAAGCCCAGTGTTAGGCAGGAGGAAGAACATGGTTATATTCTGCTCCAACTTCTATTATTCCGAACTCCTACTATGCCTCTTGACTTCAAGTGGCTACTTAAAAACCCTTAACCAAAAACAGCTTCCAAAGGAGCATGTATTTATTTGATTTTGTTCTCCTTTACCTTCGTGTAGGATAGTATTCATCCAGATTTGTATGATAAACATTATTAATTAATTTTAAGTCTCAACAATGTCCTTTCAACAAGTTTAATGCCCAGAGCACAGGAAATTGTATCTACTACCTAAAAGTGAGAAAGAGTCCCTTGCTTATCTCCAGCATTTAAAAGGCAGGGATGCTTTTTATATTTTATTTTCCCTAATGTGACCAGCCCTAAGAGTACTTGCTTCATTTCTTACTCAGAGAGAACTCAGAGCTGTGGATGCCTAAGGGAGTCATTCTAACAGACTAGAATTTCAAGGGAAAGAATTGATCCAGCTTCCTTGTCTGATGCTTATAATACATGAAAGTATCACCCTAGTCATGGCAGACCACAGGGAATGATCAGTGTGAATTGTTAAGCTGTCTCTTCAATATTTGCAAACAATTTCCCTGGAGAAGTAGCAAGTTCTTCACCCCAAAATTGTTCACAAATACATACATACATATATACATACATACATACATATATACTTTTTTTTCCACTTTAAGAAGAACTTTTGCTTCAATTGATAGTCTGGAATCATAGAAAAACATGCCTTCCCTTCCAGTTCTTTGGTTAAGATGTATTAGCAAAATGGTGCATTATTCATATTTATAATTGAGAAAATCCTAGTTATCATATGCAACTCAGATCTAGGTAACTTACAGAGTACTGTTGCATTGAAAGAGAAAAGAGTCTGAAGGTGGAATCATCTTAGTAGCAGCATAGAGGCAATGTGATTGAATCTAGTGTTTCACATATCTTTTATCAAGATATAAGGAGAAGGAATGTGCTTTGTGCAAATTAGCCCACAGAGCTTTCTAAACTGAACCAATATGAAACAGACATAAAAGTAAGATCTGTTTTAAAGAATGACCCTCTGCTTTCACATCAAGCCATGAAGATTGCTTGAGCCATCATGGCCTTGATCTCTTCATTTCCCTTATGGTATTTGGGTAGAAACTCAAGAAGCAGTGATGTCCCCAGTTAGCCACATCCAAAATGGTGGCATCTGATATCATCAAATGAATTCCAGGGAGTTGTGCAGCATGCTTTGAAATAAGTTTGCTTTCGATCTTCTATGCTACTTCTGCATATTTTTGTGCTATAAGCAGGGAATACTTTGGAATTTTTCTAAATTTATAGTGATCCAAGCATTCAATTAAGGAGACCATAGACTATTCTATTCTATCAAAGTTTAAAGATACTGGGAAAATCCATTAGGTGTCTTATAGAAGACCAAATGGGCAAAAGTACAATTGAAACCAAGAACATAGATAATAGGATCATTTAAACTTGTATATGTGAAACTTAGATCTGCAACTTAATAACTTAGTGGACTTAGGCAAAGTATTCAACTTTTCTACACCTGATCTGTAAAATGGGGATAATAATATCTTCTATTATTTAGGATTAAATAATGTAATTATTTAATTAAATAGTGTAATTATTTTAGGATTAAATGAGATAAGAAATACAAATTTTGTATCATAGTGTCTGATATATAGTAAGTACTCAATAATGTTATTTTCCTTTATTGATGCATGCTTTCCTTATTTCTATCTAATCTCTATTCTCTGAGTTCATAGAATTCTGATTTTCCTGTACTGTTCAACAAGTAAGTCTATTCAATTCAATAGTTTTAAAAATTGTTCTAAGTATATGACATAGAATAAATAGGAACATTGAATAATATTTGCCATTTTTGCAATAGAAGCTCAAAATCTACTGTTAGAAACATGCCTGTGTAAGTATAAATTAAATAACAATAAATGAAATAATTTGATAAATTAGGCATGGATGTATCTATTATGTGGCAAGCACCATACAAGGAGGCAGAGACTCAAAGTTATATAAGATGCAATCACTGAATTTTAGGGCCCTTAAGTTAGTATAGGGAGAGACATATGGACAAATAACCTCGAAGGAAGGTGGAGGGTACAAATGCTACTAGATAAAGCAGTGGCACAAAGGATGAGAAATCATTTCTATCGGAGGAGTCAAGTAAGATTCCACAGAAAAGAAGATATCTAGGCTAGATCTATAAAAATAAGTAGGTCAGAAGTTAGATAAAATGGACAAAGTTTTTGAAAAATACAACTTACTAAAACTGACACGGATGAAACAGGAAGTCTAAATAGCCTTATATCAGAGCAATTAAATTCATTATTTAAACCTTCCCACTCAGAAAATTCCAGATCCAAATAGTATCATTGGTGATTCCTATCAAATATTTCAGTAAGAAATAGTACTGATCTTACATAATTCTTCCAGAAAATAGAGAAAGAAAGAACTTTTCCAAACTCATTTTGACCAAAGTTGGACAATTAAATACAGGCTAATGTATAAAATTGGCAATAACAGAAATTGTACTTCATAAACATAGATGCAAAAATTCTTTAAAATTAATAAATCAAATCTAACAATATACAAAAATTACATCATTACCAATTAAGATTTATTCCAAAAAACTAAGATTGGTTCTATATTTAAAAATCAGTGTAATTCACCATATTAATAGAATAAATGGGGACAAGTATCATTATTTAAATATATGTTAAAAAAATCTTTTTTTAATATAAAATTCAACACTCATTCATGATTTAAAAGAAAAAAAAAAAAACCTCTCAGCATATTAAGAATAGAAAGGAATTGTCCTAGTCTGATTAAAAAAAAAAAAAAACTCTAAAAAAACCTATCATTAAGATAATTCATAACAATTAACTATAAAATTATTTCTCTTTAAGATTGGGTACAAAGCAAGGATGCCTGCTCTTACCACTTCTAGTCAACATTTCACTGGATATCCTAGCAATTATAATAAAACAAGAAAAACAAAAGGCATAGATAGAAAAAAAGTAAAATTACTTTTGCTTGAATGCAGCATGCTTGTCTATGTAGAAAATCCTAAGGGAATATATATAATAATGACCAAAAGTAATAACTGCATTTAGTAACATGCAGGAATAATACATACAAATCAATTATATTTTTATATACTAGTGGCAAATTATTGGAAAAAATTAAAAATTCATTTATAATAGTATAATAGTATAATAAAACATAAATACTTAGGAATAATTTTTTTAAAATATGTGTACACTGAGTTGAATTGTGGCTCCTAAAAGATAGGTCTACATAGAATCTCAGAATGAGAACTTTTTTTTTTAAAGAGTCTTCGTAAATGTAATTAAGGTAACGATCTCAAGATGAAATCATCCCAGATTAGGTTGATTCCTAAATCCAATGGCAGTGTCCTTATAAGAGAGAGAAAAGGAGAAGACACTGAGACATAGAAGAAGAAGACCATGTGAAGACAGAGGCAGAGTGATTGGTCAGGGAATGCCAATGATCGCTTATAGACACCAAAGCTAGGCATAGAACAAATTTTTCCTCAGAGCATCTAGAAGGAACCAGCCAGCCAATACCTTGATTTTAGATTTTTGGCTTCCTGAACAGTGAGAATAAAATGCTGTTGTTTTAAACTACCCGGTTTATGATAATTTATTATAGCAAGCAGTCCTAGGAAACAAATACAATGTGTAAGACTGAAAATGACAAACTACTGCTGGGAAAAAGTTAAAGACCTAAAAAAATGCAGAGATATACCAGGTTGATAGACTGGAAGATTCCAACATCATTAAGATGTCAATTCCACCCAAATTGAGCTATAGATTCAAAGCAATCTCACAATCAAAATTTTAGCAAGTTTTTTTTTTTTTTTGCAGATATTGGCAAGTTAATTTTAACATTAATACAGAATACAAACGTTCCATTATTTTCACAGTAATTTACAAAGAATGGAGGCTTTATACTACTTTATTTCAAGATTTACTATAGGGTATAATAATAAAGTCAGTGTGGTATTGGAGGGTAGGATAATCATACAGATCGATGTAACATAATAGAGTCTAAAAATAGACTCACACCTATATGGCCAATTGATTTTTTGACAAAAGCGTCAAGGCAATTCAATGGGGGCGGGGGAGGAACGTCATTTCAACGAATGGTGCTAGGAGAAGATAGCTATGTGCAAAAGAAAGAGCATTGCAACTATTTTTCACCACACACAAAAATTAACTCAAAAAAAAACAATTGACTTGAATGTAAAAGTTAAAACCATAAATCTTCTAGAAGAAAACAGAAGAAAATCCCCAAAATTTTTGGAATAGGCAAAGATAACAAAGGTAAGACACAGAAACAATGGACCATAAGAGAAAAAAAAAGTCAATAAACTGGATTTGTTCAAAATGTAAAACTTGCTCTTTAAAAAAGACACCATTAAGAAAATGAAAATACACACCACAAATTGAAAGAACATATCTACAATACATAGAACATGATAGACTGGTATCTAGTATATATAAAGACCTCATAAAACCCAATAATAATGAAAACCTAATAAAAAAAAAAAGATACGAATTTAAACAAATACTTCACAGAAAAATATATACGAATGGCTAGTAAGCACAAGAAAAAATGCTCAAAGTTATTTGTCATCAGGGAAATACAAATTAAAATCACAATGAGATAAGACTACACACTCATTAGAATGGCTACATTTAAAAGACTGGAAATAATAAGTTTTCACAGACTATGGAGAAACTGGAGCTCACATATATTCTTAGTAGGAATGTAAAATGGTAAACCAGTGTGGACACCTGGCATTTTCTTACAAAGTTAAATATACATCTACCATACGACCCAGCAATTCTACTCCTAGAGTTTACCAAATGAAAACATAGCCACACAAAAAACCTATATATAAATGTTCATAGCAGCTTTATTCACATTGCCAACAACTGGCTATGTCAACCAACCAATAAATGAATTAAAAAAAAAAATTGTGACATATCCATACTATAGTGAAATACTACTCAGCAATAAAAAGGAACAAACTACTTACACATGCAACATGGATGAATCTCAAAATCTTTATACTGAATGAAAGAAACCAGACACAAAAGAGTACATGTGTATGATTCTATTTACAAAAAAACTATAGAAAATTCAAACTATCTATAACTACAAAAATCAAATCAGTACTTGCTTAGGGCTAGGGCCAGAGGGAGAATAGACTGCAAATGGGCACAAGGAAACTTTTGGAGCTGATGAAGATATTCGGTATCTTGACCCTCATGGCTGCTTTATGGGTGTAGCTCATCAATTGTCAAAACTCATCAATGAGTTTTGATTGGGTCAAAACTCATTAATTATATATTTTCAATGGATGCACTTCCATGTAAATGTTGCATATAAATTAAAAATCAATAAATTTGCTAAACATAATGAGTGGAAGGATAGCAGGTGGGTGTTGCAAAACATTTCTTCAGAGAGAAGCACATGAACAAAGGCACAGAAGTATGAATATATATGTGCATTATCTCAGAAAATAATTTACAAATTCCCTCCAGGCAGCAATTCTGTCTTGTATTATATCCACAGTCTTCTCTGTGTCCAGAAATAAGGAATAAAATTATATTTTTGAGTTGCATGGAACCTATATACCCACAGGCAGCTGCTTAAAGAGTGCTAGATTTATTATCAGAAGACCGAGTACAAATCACAACCCTTCTTTATCTTTTGAGACCTGTGGAAAGTCATTTTACCTCTCAAAACCTAGTATGAAAAATTATCCTTGTAATGCATTTGCCGTAAGGGTTAAAATAATACATATGAAATGCCAAATAATATTGAAGTACATGATACACATCCATGACAATTGGTAGGACTTCAAAAAACATTTGTTGATTGACATGCCAACTGTTATTTCATTATTCATGTACTCAAATATCTTATTATCTGCATAAGTATTATCTATATGAAACAATTTTCCTAATCAGAGACACACTTATATTCACTTTGGTCAATGAAGTGCCCAGAAATTAGAATTAATTTTAATATTAGGTTGAGCTGAATACAATCATCAAGGTAAATCTGTTCCCCCTAAAACCAGAGCAAGCATTCCAAAGTAGGAGTGACTTGTGGGCTACCCATGGTTTCTAGATTATCTATGTCCTGCTCTCTATTAGTAAAGTCAATGAAGAGTAGGCTATTGTCTAAACAAAAAATAAGCAAACCAAAGATAAATAAGTGGTGGGAAAATGTGGTCACAATGTGAAGATTTCAAGGAGAAAGAGAAATAATGAATATGATAAGGGCATGTGAATGAAAAAAATCAAGGCGAAAGAAGTCCTCTAAATACAGTTGCTTAGAAGAGGAAATGCATATTAGAATATTATTTTAAAGAAATAACCAGACATATTTAATAAAGGACACACTGATTCCTTCTCCTAGGAAAAAAAAAGGATAATATAATCAACCTTTCAAAGACTGATTCATATGAATGTTTGACTGAAATGGCAAATTATAGAAGAGTGCAATTATAGTTGTTGAGACATTCTGTGATTGAAGATCTGATGAGCTTTGTCATTTTTCCATGTTCTGCAATATACTGGGAAGAACTCTATATGACATATAGGGAGATGTGGGTTGGTTTCAGTACATTTTTGTTAGTAAATGAACATCTTTCTTTTTGTTTAAGTGTCAGCAAACCTATGTCCTTGCTTGTCCATTCATTACTCTTGTCTATAACTGTTTTTTTTTTTTTCATTACAGTAGCAGAGTTGAGTGACCTGCAAAGCCTAAAATATTTCCTCTCTGGTCCTTTATAAAATTTCACATGCCCCTATTCTAGATAATACAAAGTTAGATTCAGCCATCAGAATATCTGCATTGATATTATATCAAGAATAGGGTAGATACATTCACAAGAATAAGTAAGAAGGGCACATTGGACTTAGAAGAAAAATATCCAAGTCTAATAATATGAATCAACAACAAAAATGAACGATGAGCCAAATATATTTAGCTCTAGGGTCCTCAAACTACCTCATATTCTATAATCTTATTAGAACAAAATCTTATGGAGACTGATTAAAGTGAAGTTTGTGAAGAATTGAGAGTATGTACTTAATCAGCTCAACCAAAAATGTCTTGCCAAATTTCTCTTTTTCCAGCATATGATAAGTGAAATCAACTGTCCTTCCTACTCACAAAGCAATATCAGCATCTCAGCTTAGTGAATGGTTAATTGTCAGACTGTGTTCAATGCCAATTTTATTCAAATATAATGAGATTTACTCAGTTAAGGAAGTGGGTTAAATGGTATAGTGCAAAAAGCTCTGAATTTGGAAGAAACAGGTTAGCATTGGATCTTGGCTCTACTTATATGAGTAGTTGTATGGTATTAAACAGATCACTTAACCTCTCAAACTCATGGCTTCCTCATTGTAAAATAAAAATATTACTTCTTCAATTATGGTGTTTTGGTAAAGAGTAATATAAACAAAGTAGCCAGTCAATAAATGTTATGACTCATCTTCCATGTCATTATTCTAGAGGCAATCATATTAATTGAAATAGTTATTTCAACATCACAAAGTGATATTGACTGCTACTGCTTACTAGAAAGTCTCTTTAACATGTTTATTTGAGGGAAGAGATTAACTTCTACACTTGGTTTTAATTTGAGTTTTTACCTAGATATGTGATCTTTGTCTCTTCCTAGAGAAGTACGTCATGTTTCAACACATTTTATATATGTGGAATACTTGCTATGTTTTCCTAACAACTCTGTATTCTTTACACTGATTACACAAGCATTTGCAAAATTAATTTAAAATTATTTTTCTTAAAAACAAAAAAGCTTTCCAGAAAGATTTTTTCTTCTCATGGTGTTATTGGGATCCTTTACAGAAATTAACTCTCTAATCTTTTCTGAAACCATTTAATTAAAATGAAGGAAAAGCTTTTCAAATACTGCAACCCATTTCATAATTTAATGGAAGAAATTTTGCAGTGAAATAGAAGTTCAGTTTCAATGTGCTGCTTAAATAGAACCAACCATAAGGCAATCTGTGTATTTCTGTTCTTGTCTCATTGAGGGGCAGGATTCATCTTTGGACTTCTGTCTGACTATAACTAAATCCTTAAGCCCTAAAGCTATCTATGTCAGAAAACAGCATAAAGCCAAGCTGGAAAGAAACCTTCCATTTCTAAGATTGATTTTCAGCTTTGCTTGCTAATCTATCCCTATTTATCATCTGACCTTTAGATTTTGGGACCATATCTATTTGCTTAGGCTTAGTCCTCTTTTGTAAATAACTCTTCTGCACTTGAACCTTAGTGTGCTGCCACCATACTCTTTCTGCTTAATTGAACTTCTGTCTTGTTCCTTCCAGACAGCCTTGATGTGTTGCTATCCACATCCCAGCATGACCCTGTGTCTTTGGTTCTTCCTGGGTTCTAGTGTAAGCATGTATAAAATGAAAATGGTGTTCTCTCAGGCACTCTGCACAGATCTATTAAAGACAAATAAAAAGGCCCACTGGAGATACGAACAGTATTCTAATTTCAAGAACAGATTTTCTTATTGCTATTACTAATGGTAATCTAAGTGGTGGTTTTAATCAAATTATTTCTATATCAGTTTAAAAGAGCCAATCTGGAAATTATAAGTTTTAAATCTCAAAATATTTCTTTTTAAATATTAATGTGGCCTGAAGAATGAAGAATATGGCCACATGCACATTCTTAGAAGAACCTAAAAATATCAAGGGAAGAAAACAATGCTACATATCACCTGACTCATGAAAAGCCCACCTAGATATTGATAGGGACTCACAAATAGCCCTCGAGAAGTTTAACACAAACCCTTACACTCTGAGCCAACCATAGTACTTCTTAATATTTCAGTAATGAGTCGTGATCTTCAAAGTGACTCTTTTCATTTTCCATCTCTAACCAAAGTCCATGTGCCTAGCTTACTCTTCAATGGTTGCCTCTCAGAACACCGTTCTGTGACTCACAGGGGACAGTACTCTTCAGAAGCACTGAAAATGACAGCATTTCCATTAATGGAATAAAAATGTCCACCAGTGAAATTAACAAAGCATTGTGTGTATATGTGTGTATTTGGAAGAGGGCAGCCAAAATTAGAGTAGAATATTTATCTTTATTTTAATAATGTAATATTATGCTACATTTTTATTTCATCAGATTGATTACAGGAAAGTCTATGTTTCTCCACTTTCCAGACATGAGACTTTGCTTTCTAACCTTAATGTATGTACTAACTTGTGACCTAATAATCTAAACTGTAAATAGAGCAAAACACCATGTCCCCTTACACAGAGGTCAGTATTTCTTCAACCTCAACTTCCTAAATCCCACCTTAGAATGCAGAAGTGAGCAGATCATACTTTTGAACACTCAAAGTAGCAAGCTGAATGTCTCCACAATAAAGTTATATGCTTTTCTTTTAGACCCTTACTCAGAATTGTATATTGACTCATTTCACTTACAATTTATGGCAACCTTGGTTAACCAGTCCTACAGATGTTTTGAAGTAACAAACTGTAAGTGAAGCAGGGCAGCAACTGAGGGACAAGAACAAGAAGAGAGGGAAGCAACTGTCAATAGATGGCTACTGAAACCACTGAGAAGCAAAAAGCAAAGAAAGACTTTTAAGAGTACAGAGTTCAACAATAGCAATTTTTATTGGATAATTCTTAGTCATCAGGTTAGGTACAGAAAACAGTTTAAAGAGGCTGGAAATGTAGAAGTTGCTATAATGATTAGATAGGTGAGTTTTTATTCTTTCGAAAATTTACTTAAATAGAATATTTTGTTCCTTGATAAAATAGGATAGTTGAAACATTGCTAATATAATTTTGTTTGACCATTTTACATTATTTTCTCTCTTGCTCTTGCATGTAGGGTCTACATATCCAGAGAGGGAAAGCCCATGTGACCTTTGCCCAGTGAGTGCATACTTAACATAAGCACGATCAGGTGCTTGATGAATATCTAGTGATTATTATGATCGAGAACTTAATAACAGGGTCTTTTCTGATTAATGGGGCTACAAGTTAATATCTTTTCATTCTCTCTTTGCACTTATTCGTGGGTTGGGAGTGGATAGAGTGACTATAAATTGAGCAGTCATTGAAAAAAAAGTAGAATGTTCTTTTTAGAAGTATGTATATAGCTTTGTCAGAATATCTCTGATGGTTAAAGAATGAGATATCCAAAACTTTACTCCTATGACTCATTTTATGATTTGTATATAATTTATCTTAACTAATTTCAATTTCCAAGATTTTCATAACCACATTTACCGTTTGCAACATTTTAAATGGATTTGCAGTTAAAAAAATCCTTGGTTTAATCAGAAACAATATTTATTACTTTTATAATAATACCATTCATGTGCCAGGAAACCAAGAGGTATTGACAGCTACTGTAATCCTACAGTTCTGCTATGCCGCAGAAGTCATTTATGCTTCTACTTGTATATAGCATTCCATAGAAACCCTTCTCTTTATGTTAATGGATGATGATTTTTCAAACTTAGTCTCTCATCTAAGAATTACTCTTGTCTTTTATCACCATAAAGTTAAACACAAAAACAAAACCAATCTCACTTTGAACAAGATTTTCTCTACCAATTCCTTTGCTTCTGCCTACTGAACCATCATTCTTCCAGATTTAAAATGTGGGAGTTATTTTTGATTTGCCTGACCTCCTCCCTCCCCAAATCCATTTTTAGTTGCAAAATTCTATTGCTCTTCTGAGGAAACGTATGTTTTATCTGTTGCTTCCTTTCCATTTTTCACTGTTGTCTGTCTAATTTCGTTGCCTCCTCACTTCCTGGATAACTCCCACAGCTTCCCTACTAGCCTCCCTCTCTCTAGTTTCTTCCCCATCCAGTCAATCTTGAGTTCCATTAACAATATTTTAAATTCTGCTTTTATTTTGTTATTCCCTAGTCTCAAATCTTTATTGGCAACTTATTATGTACCATTTCATATCTATAAGACCATTTCATATCTATAAGACCATGCATACAAGAAGAAGCTCCACAAGCATTGAAACAATACAGAATTATTGTCATTAGTATCAATGATTGTCACATCATTAAGTCATCTCACTTGTAAGATATGACATAACGTGACCCATCTTCTCTGAAGTATAATCTGATTTGAAACTGCTAGCCAACATGTCACCTTGGGCTCTAGCTAGGTTGAGCTCAGCACTGTCAAGAGCAGCACATGTCCTGCTCTTCCCTCCCCACATGTCTCTCTAGAGGGAAACACAGAGGTTGCATGATAGTGCAGGTGGGAGCTTTCTATATTGTGAAATGATCAGACATACATGGCTCGTCCAAGAGCTCTGTTCTTAACTCTGTCTTGTTTGTTTCATTAAAGCCTTGGGATGAAAATAGATTACATTTTTATCAAATTTATAGATATTAAAAGTGAGGGAAAATAGAAGCTATTCAAGATAACAAGATCAAATTCAAAAAGAACTCCAACAATAGCTCAAAGTGAAGATCACAAAATACAACAGAAATAAATAAGTTTTGAATGTTAGGTTCAAAAGTACAACTGAACTGAATAGGGAAGACCTCTTATAATACTTATTACAAAATATTTCCAGGGATATAGATCAGGATGAGGGTGAGCACATGGAAGTAGAGTGAGGAGGAATGGATTATTTATAAGAGAACTACAAATCGAGTCAACAGTTTTGCTTCTAAAAGAGCAAAAGCACTCTTAGGCCATGTTAATAGAATTATACTGTCTAGAACAAGTTACATTGTGTTCTTCACGGATTGGATAGTTTGAGAGTATTTTCAGTTCTGGTTGTTATATGAATTGATAAACAAATACATGAAGAATTGTGTAGGATCTAGAAATCACATTAGTACTTAGATTTGTTTTCATGTTTAACTTGATGGGGGCATTAAGAAAGGACATAGTGTCCATGTTTTAAAGGACTATCCTAAAAAAGAGAGTAGGATTGTTTTCTATAGCAAAAGGAGGGAAAAACTAGACCCATTGGTGAAAGTTTGGAGGAAGTAAATTTTAGCTCAATAGAAATTTTTCTGTCAGTAAAAGACATAAACCAGTGAAATAAGATATCTTAAGAAATTAACTTCTTGTCACTAGAAATAGTCAAGTATAGATTGAGTGACATCATCTCAGGAACTTTTTTTTTTTTTGGCATTCTTAGAGTGCAGAGAATTAGACTAGATAATCTGAAGGTTATCTTCTTTTCATCTCTAAGGTGTAATATTGCTGCCACATATCTGAAATACTCTCTCTTCTCTATACAATATTAGTTATACGTGCTCTTGATTCATAGCCATCTTTGTCTTCAGTAGAGTGGGAGCTCCTTGAAGGTAGGGATTCTGTTTTTTATCCATATACTCTGGGCTTCTATAACTGCTCCTAAGGAGCCGAGTCAATATATTTCACCGAATTATGAAGTTCTACCTAGGAAAACCTTACCTACCCTTCAAAGTCTAGCAGGAGTTCCCACTTTCCACAGGAAGCCTTCCCTAATCATTCCTATAACTCTTATATTCCTATAACTCTTATATTCTGTGCTATATAATTTACCACAATGTAGTTCTCTATATCTTTACTCATGTAATGTTGTTTAATCTGTGCCATACTTATTTCCTCAGCTACACTGTCAGTTCTCAATGAATAAAAGAATATTCTTTAAAAATTATGCTAATTACTTATTATCATGCTCAATACTGAACTAATTAGCAATAAGATACTTGCTGATTAATTGAAAAATAATCTAGAAAATTTTAACGTTAAAAAATACTCCACTTATTAATCACCAAGAAGAAAAAATGTAACTTTGTAATAGAGAAACATGGCACATGTTTCAAAATTAAACATCACCAGTCAGACAACATGTTGACATTACTGAAATTATCTCTGCGTCATTTTTGCTGAAAGTTAGTGACCTCAATCTAATTGTGAGAAAACATCACATAAATCCAAACTGAGGAACAGTCTACAAAATATCTGACTAGCAGTACTCTTTAAAAGTGTCAGGGTTATGAAAGACAAAGTAAGACTGAAGAATTTTTACAGATTGAAGGAGATTAAGGAAACATGACACTAAATGTGATGTGGAATCCCAGATTGGATCCTGAACTAGAAAAAAGACATTAAGGGGAAAAGTGGAGAAACTCTAAGTTGGTCTGTTGATTAGTTAGTAGTAGTATAACAATGTTAATTTCCTGGTTTTAATAATTATACTGTAGTTATGAAGATGTTAACATTAGGCAATCTAAATGAACACCATACTCTTTGCAACTTGTCTGTAAGTCAAAAATTATTTTAAAATAAAAAATAAATTATATTTTGGTTTCATTGACAAATTAACAAGAGAATAGTGTCTAGGCAAAGTTGATATGCTTCTAAGAGGGAATAATCATTAGAGATAAAGAACTTGAGTGTGGCCAAACAACTAAGACAGCTACCTTTAACCAAAACAAAAAGGTACAGTCAATTCTTGTTATTTGTGGTACTTATGTTCCATAGAGTTGCTGCAAACACTGAATTAGTGAATACTGAAGAATTGCTCTTAGGAGAAATGCAGGGTTGGTTTCTTGCAAGCCTCTAGTCATATTTTCACCAACTGATCAATACATAACCTTGTTTTATGTGTATTTCTGCTTAAAGACAACTTATTTAATATGTACAATTGGTTCATTATCATTGAACTTATGTCCAACAGCACTATAGCTGATGCCTGAATGAAGCTTATCTAGCACATGCATTTTCTTCATAAGGCACATCACAGCTTATTGTGCTTATGGACACTAAATAGCACTTTAGCATTACACCTGGAGTCCATTTTAAACAGTGAAATCATCAACAAAAAGTACAAAAATGCAAAAAAATGTGATACTAAATAGATCTCAAAGAAGACACAGTATGAGAGCTATAACAAGAAGGCAGAGCATTGCCTTGTTTGACTTCAGCTGGGAATGTGTGTTTCAGTTGACACAAATTTTTCATTGCTCTGTCCATGTCTGCAATGAGCATAAAAGTATTGCCAGTACTAATGTGGGTTTTCAAATAAATACATTTTAGTGAGTTGGAGAATTTTCAAATATGGAGTTGAAACACATCTAATAACTGTACCTTTAAATACATCTAGTGACTGCAAATTTATATGTCCTTGCTTTTAGTGAATAAGAGAGTAAGAATAATATTTGCATTGAATTCCTGAAGAATTAGAAAATAACTGACAATTCTTCAGTTTTCAAAACCTGGCAGAAAGAGTGGGGCTTCTTCACTGAGACTTGCACATTTTAGCATCACAATTTTTTTTAGAGATGGAGACAGTCCATGGAAATCTGTCTCTGAATTTTCATTCAGTAACAGGGTATTTTAATTTTATAATTTAGTTCTATCACAATTTATAGTTTTTTCCCCAACTCTGTCTACACTGAGTACCTTTCAAAAATCCTGGCTTTATAAAATGATATTTATCTACTTTACATTTTTGTCTTCAGTAAACATAGCCACAACCTGAACTTCACCATTATCTGAAACTGCTTAACCTTCAGGAAATCCTCTCTTGGTGATCACATATCCACTCTTCACTTCTATTCAATCAATTCAATTTCTATTTGTGACATAAATACTTCAAAATTCCTACCTATTCCCCAGCCAGTTACTCTCTTCTAGCTGTACTTAAACTTTATCTCTACTTAATTGGTACCGCTTATGAAGTCATTTCAGTTATGTTTTCACTAGCACTACAAGATCTATTATCTTTTGACCTTTCACATTTTTTTTAAATTTTCCGAACTATGTTCTAGAGTAATCATCCTTTGTTTCCTCTTTTTTTTTATTCCTGGTCTGCCAAGTATTTCTGCAAAATTCACATATTGTTTTAAAAAAATAATAATAATTTACTTAATCAACCTTCAGCAAGTCTTTACTGCTCTTATTCCTATTTATCCACTGTTGAATCCCAATTGCACTGACTGGATCTGCCAAACATTCTCTTCTTTCTACACACATACTGCCAATACTGTAGTTCAGAGGGATACATAGATCACTTGTCTATGGTAGTAAGTTCTTAACTAGTCTCTTACATTCTGCCCTGCCCACTTTAAAAGCTAATTAATCATTTTAAAGTAGACAGTTAATCATCCAACATTCTCCCCATAGCTATCTGGCAAAATTCCAAACACCTTTACATGCCATTCATGTCCCTTTATGAAATGATTTCAGATTACTTGGGTTGATCCCAAGAATAAATGTGCCTGTTAAGAAAAGCTCGTGGTGGCTAATTGGGCTTAAATTTGTAAACATTCTCTAATAGTCATTGCTAAACATGGGCCTCCCATGCACTCTGCATTTCAGGGAAAAGCCACAGACTGAGACAAGCCTCTTGCACTGTGCTCTTTTTGTCTAAGTTAACCCTTATAAGAGAGCATCTAGGGTAGAAATTTGACCAACGGGACTAAAAGTTACCCTGTCCAATCAGAACTGAGGAACTATATCTTCATATGCATTTGCACTGACCAATCAGCGCGGCTCCATTCCGATCAATCAGCATGGTGCTATTTGGACCAATCAAACTGTGAAAATTTAGAGTCCTCATTTGCATAGAAATGGACCACTCTAGGACTGGGGAAGCCACTCTTTTCTAAATAATCCAGCTTTGCCTCTTCCTCAAAGGAGTTATCTTTCAGTTTCCACCAAAGACTGCATTTCCCGCGGCCTGAACTATAACATCAGAGTTGCCTCGCCTGAGCTGCCTCACAGCTGAATCAAGACTTTTCATATATTAAACCAATTTGCACACTATGTCTAGGCCCACATGACCTATTTCTGTTCTCAATATAGGTCAAACTTCTCTCCAATCAAGCCCCTTATTTACACTTTTCCCTTTATCGGGAATATTTTGCTCCCAAACTCTGTCCCTCAAAATCTTACCCATTCTTCAAGCACCAAATCAAAATACCTATCTTCCATGAAGCCTTCTCTGGTTCTACAACTGGAAATTCCCTCTTCCTCTGACTTACTATAGCACTTCAGAATTGTATCTAATGCATCTGTATTTATGAATAGTTATTTTGTAATTATTTTATTCTCCTTACTACATTTCAAGATCTTTGAGGGTAGAAAATATATCTATCTTACATTTACCACAGTGCCTAGCATAAATGCTCAGTAGAGTTCTATCTACTAACTGAATAAATAAATGTGATATATATCTAGTACAGTAGTTCCACCCTATCCATGGGGGATACATTTTAAGACCCCTAGTTTGATGCCTGAAACCATGGTTAATACTGAACCTTATATATACTATATTTTCCCTATACATACATCTATGATAAAGTTTAATTTAGAAATTAGGTACAGTAATAGATTAACAGTTAATAGTAAAATAGAACAATTTTAATGATATAATAAAAGTTATGTGAATGTGGGCTCTGTCTTCTTTTCTCAAAATATCTTATTGCACCATGTCGATATGCTGAACAAATGGATAATTTACATGAAAGCAGGACTGAATGGGGCAGAGCAAGATTTCATCTCACTACTCAGAATGGAATAAAATTTAAAACTTAATAAATTGTTTATTTATGGAATTTTCCACTTAATGTTTTCTGACTGTGGTTGACCATGGTTAACTGAAACAGTGGAAAGCAAAACCACAAATAAGGGGAACTACCGTGTATGCCTAATATGGGTATGTATATAATGTAAATAACATATACATAAGATGATCTATGTACAAAAGAGAAAGTTGAACAAAGTATAGCACATTGTTAATGGCCCATATTATTGATGAATTAAAATGTGAAATAGACGTAGGGGAACAGAGAATAGAAGTGTAATAAATTAACAATTATTTGATAAAGTGAACAAAATGAATGGTTAACTATTATAGCTTTAACTCTTTAGATAGGGTTGTATTGAAATCTTTCCAGATGGACAGATTTATTTATTTCATTTCTGGAATTAAAAAATAAAATATAACTTAAGAATAATTATATTCAATGAACGCTTAAAGTGAAACGACATTGCTAGACATAGTTAATACTGTAATGGTATATCACTTTATTTGAAAGACTGTTTAATTTTGATTAAGAGAATAAAATAACTCAGTATTTATTGTCTATTGTATTTGTACAGTAAATACTAATGAAAGAAATCACCATCATTGCTATCACTACTACTATCATCATAAAATATATTCTTTAGTTTAAAAAGCCATGAAAAACTATACTAGAAATGTAGTTCAGTAGGAAGCTACAACTGGGAATCTTAGTAACATCAAAGCAAAACCATTCATCATGATAGTTTTATTTACACTCAATAACAATTCAGAAAAGGGTATATCAAGAAAGATTTCTTCCCAGTCAGTTTTGTTCCTCTGCAGGGACACTACTCGTGATTATACCAAAATAAAAATTAAGTCATGAAATTTAGTCAATTCTGTTCTGACAAGCATTAAAACATTTCTCTTTGAGGTTTATTTTACATATGCATAGTTTAATGAACCTTTTAATTTCTGGGAACTCTCAACATCCTAAGAAAATTTTAAAAGCCAAGCCTCAGTTGTACTTATTTTGACTTGGCTATTGAACCTATTTCAGATTCAATCTTGTGCAATGAAACAATAGCAAAATGAAAGGAGAAATTTCTATGGATGCTACAGAATGCAAAAGAGAACTTAAATGTGGGGTACACATGTTACTTGAGTTTAACGTTTCCTAAATCATATGCCTATCAAAAATTGTTTACTGAAAGAAAATTTTGTCAAGTGAATCAACACTTATTAAGCAACTATTATGTGTCAGCCTGGGAATAAAAGAGTGGTTAAATTGTTGTCCTTCTCATCAAAGAATTCACAAAAACTCATATAAAAGGGTAGCTGTTAAAACAAAGTATTACGTGGTCACAAAAGAAAGATCTGCCAGAGGGAGGTGAGAGGGAAACAGAAAGAAAGAAAGCGACTTTTAAGCTAGACTTTGGAAGATAAAAGCAGTCAAAACAAATGTATCCTCAACCATGAACATAGCCCTCAGTAGAAATATAAGTTTTAGGGCAATTTCAAAGCATGAACTAAATAATTGAGATTAAAGATAAATCATAGGTAGCATGTATAATAAGACACTAAGCTGAGATAAGTTAGTAAAATGAGGGAGATATTTTCACTTAAACAGTAAGACTACAGAGTGAAAAAAAATGTATTATATCCCATATTGAATTTACTGTGGGAAGTAACCCTGAGAGATGTCTACACGTGGCACAGATGGAGTTAGGAGTGTCTTCTTGTGGTTTTTAGCATGTACTATCAGACAGCCTGTAAAAAAATGGTTATTTTTAAAGAAATGTTTTAGTTTAAGGATAAAAAATACATAATAAATTGTGTAATAAGATATAGGATGTCAGAAACTACACATTATTTTTATATGACCTTTCTCCACTGTGCTGAAATAGAAAGGATTTTAAAATGTAAATCAGGACTCTGAAAGCAGAAATCATGAAAAAAAATAGAAAAGACCAATCATTGAATATCCAGACAGAATTCCTCTCTATGACCATTTTTATCAGATAAGATCAGCATCCAGAAACGTCCTCTGAAAATAATGACCTGAAGTTTATCCAATTGTCTTAGGAACATAATCCATTGGTAACATGAGGGTTTTGTTATTTGTCTTCTTAATTGGTATATCTTCCTTACATTCTTCTAACCTAAGTATGCCAGAGTGAGTTGGGCAAGCAAGTAATCAGCTGAGAAACTCTGAGCCCTCTGAGATCTCTTGTCTATCCTTATATTTATTTTTAAGAGGGCGCAATGTCAACAAATACCAGAGAGAAAGTCAAAATGGCATAGATGATAGAGGCTTTGTTCATCTGCTCTTATGACCATATTAAATTTGTGACAGAAACACGGTGCAAACAGCAAGCAGAGTCACCTGGAGTATATATGAATAACCCCTAAAACTAGGGAGAAAAATAAGGAATCACTCTGCAACAGGAGGAGGTAGGACAGGTAAAGATGTGAGTCGGCATGATTCCGAGTGGGACAGAGGCTCTGGCAACAGCAGCCTGCCACTGAAGATGCTTGTTAAAGGGAATGTGTCCATGACCAGACTATCGCAGTGACAGACACACTTGCTCTGCGCACTAGTGCCCTATTGGTTGCTTGGGAATGGGGGAGGGACATCAGGGACATACAGGGAGACACTGAGTTGTTGAAGCGAAGGCTGGAGACAAGGCTTTCTCCTGGGCAGAAGTGTTGGTGATATCCATTGTTCCTCTGTTGAGCTCTCCCCACTCCCAGCTATACAGCACTGCCATAGCTGAGACGACATCTAACTGGATAACAGAGGTTGCTCCACCCAGAGGATTTCCTGAAACTCCTCCTCTCCCAACTCACAGCCCCACTCAAGCCACATCCAGTTGTATCCTCAGTAGTCCTGTGCCATGTGCTGAGCAGTGCTTAGACTCACACTGGTGGCAGCTGAACTCGGTATCTGGCGTGGCCTCTTTAGGCAACTATAAGCACAGTATCTTTGGATTGCTTGCTGAATTTTAACAGGTGGCCCCTTAGGGACACAAACTTGGACTAAACTTGACCTGCAGTTGAACCCCTCTCAGGTCTGTGCCACTAGATACCTACTACACAAAGCCATAGTAGTAAGACCAGGAGACTTAGGAGCTTTGTTTAGTACATAAAAACAGACACAGAAAGGCAGCCAAAATGAGAAGACAAAGAAGCAGAAACCATATAAGAGAAAAGAACAGAGATCCAGGAATAGTGGAGTCGAGCAATCTAACAGATGCAGAGTTCAAAACACTGGTTGTAAAGATGCTCAGTGAACTTATGGGAAGTGTAGATGAATTCAGTGAGAACTTTAACAAAGAAATAGAAAACATAACAATGGAAATGTAAATTATAAAAAGGAACCAGTCAGAAATGAAGAATATACTATCTGAGATGAAGAGTATATTAGAGGGAATCAACAGAGTGAATAAAGAAGAGGATCGAATCACCAATTTGGAGGATGGGGAAACCAAGGGACAACCAATCAGAGTGGCAAGAAAAAATAAACCAAAAATATAATAATAATTTAAGGAGTCTTTGCGACAAAACTAATTGTAAAAACGTCCACATAATAGGGATACCTGAAGGAGGAGAGAGAGAACAAGAAGTAGAAAAGCTATTTGAAGAAATAATGATGGAAAACTGCCCTCACCTGGTGAAGGAAATAGACCTACAACCCCAGAGAGCTCAGAAAGTCCCCAGAAAGAAGAACCAAAGAGGCCTACACCAAGACACATTATAATTAAGATGCCAAAGTTAAAGACAAAGAGAGAATCTTAAAAGCAGCAAGAGAAAAGCAATTAGTTACCTACAAGGGAGCACCTATAAGACTGGCAGCTGATTTCTCAAATGAAACTTTGTAGGCCAGAGGGGCTTGGCACAAAATATTCAAAGTGATGAAAACCCAGGATCTACAACCAAGAATCCTTTATCCAGCAAAGCTATCATTTGGAGTTGAAGGAAGATAAAGCACATCCCAGACAAAAATAAGCTAAAAGAATTCATCAACACCAAGCTATTATTACAGAAAATGTTGGAAGGACTCCTTTAAGAAACCATGTAGCAAAATCACGAATAAAGAATGGTAATAACTACATTTTATCAACAAGTACCTCAAATGGAAAAGTATTAAGTGCTGCAACCAAAGGATAGGGTGGCTGAATGGATAAGGAAACAAGACTCCTACATTCGTGCCTACAAGAGATTCACTTCAGATTAAAAGACACACATAGACTAAAAGGAGGGGTTGGAAAAAGATATTGCCTTGGTGGACCTAGAGGGCATTCCCTGAATGAAGTAAGTCACATAAAGACAAATACCATGTGATTTCGCAGACATGTAGAATCTAAAGAACAAAATAAACAACAACGACAACACGAATGGAAACAAACTCATAGATAAAGAGAATATTTTGAGGGCTACTAGAGAGGAGGGATGTTGGGGGGATGGTGAAAAAGGGCAAAGAGAGGAAGAAATACAAATGGATAGTTACAAAATAATCATGGAGATATAAAGTGTAGCATAAGGAAAATAGTCAACAAAGTTGTAATAAATATGCAAGGGGGAAGAAGGGTACTAGATTTAGTGAGGTGATCACTTGAGCTCTAATCACTATGCTATATAACTGAAACTAATATGTTGTATGCTAACTATAATTGAAAAAAAAACTCATCAAATTGTACAATGTAAATATGAGCAACTAATTGTTTATTATATTTCAATAAAGCTTGGAAAATAAAAAAGAGGTTGCAATGTCAGGTATGGAGGAGATTTTATTTTAAAATAAAAAAACATCAACAATACAAACAGTTTTGATTTTTAGGCTGTGATAGACAAAATATTACCTTGTAGGGATAATATGAAATGTCTGGACAAGACGAAGAGAGGAAAACAAAAAGAGTTCTTTAAAATGTTGTCTATGTCAACAAAGTCCCAAAGAAACTACTATTTGGTGGAAAAATTGATATTCTTCTCAATGCTTCAATTTTCTAGAGACATGTAGCCCAAGGCACAAAAACAGAATCTTAGTAAAGTTTAAATGCACAGTAATTATGCTTTATCATGCTTGTATTTTTCCAGTAATTTTTATTATTCTATCATTCCTAACATTTTACATTTCCCAAGTGCCTGTGACAGAATGTGAAATTAAAACAACAATTAAACCAAATCTCCATTGAAGAGCTTCTTTAATAAGCATGGCAATGGTTTACTGATTTAACAGGACAACTTGTTTTTAATTTGCTGGTGGCAGAAAACTAAATAACTACTGGGGAATTCTGACATCTAAAATCTACATATTGAGATGCTTGTGGCGGGGGGGGTGCGGCTAGAGAGAATGTCTATGATTTTAATTTACTTACTCAATTTAGAAAAAAAGTCACTTGAGTCATTCTGGTTCACTTTCCTTAGCATTAGTCATACTGCATTTCCTTAAGCTTGTGAGTGTGTTTCTATGTAAATAAACTACGTAGTTCACTTGGGGATAAAATTCACAGTATTTAGAGATTATAATGACCTATTAGATCATCCAGTCTGGCCCACAAGAGATAGTCCCTAGATAGGAAACATAACTGCTGATCTTTGCCAAGAAGCCAAGAAGAAACAGTTGGCAAAACTATTTTCCATGCTTTTTTTTTGTTGTTGTTGTTGTTTTAACTTATCTAATAGTGCTTTGGTCATTTCCCATGTGGACTAGTAAAATTATCATTAAACAGTTTCCCTTATCTGGAAGACCAAAGTTAACTTATCTGAGTTGGCAATGTTCCAACAACCTCTACTTGTTGAAGAAATGATCTTGTTTGCAAAATATGAACAGTGAGGGATCTGCACTTTGAAACTAGCCAGGCAGTTTCCTTTCAGTAAAGAATATCAAAGGACAAGTAATTCCTAACTGTTTATTCCTAATCTATTTTCACAGTTTTAGAGCAATTATATATTAAAACATTGTTTTGCACAAAGTAGGAAAATAATACAGTAAAATACAATATAATATCAACTTAATGACTTTATGAATCAAAGCATTTTCCATTTCAATTTGCTATATTTCATTTGGAATAATTTTGGAGTAATTTTGAAATTTAAAGCATGGAGAAGTTTGGCATTATGGGAAAAGTCAAAAAGCAAATCAGCGACAGGTACCCCAAAGAAATAGTGAAGATAAGCCTTTGGTAACTATTCTCTTTACTCTGTAGTTCTTAAATCCTATTTCAACCACAGACCTTTACCCAGATTATATTCAGAATATTATCAATACTATTGAAGAAGTGAAAGCCACAAAAGTAAATATATATATATTCTTTTCTCAAAATATCTTATTGCACCATGTCATTATGGAATGAGGTGGTAATGTAAAAGGAAAATTAGATCTAAATATTTTAATGTAATTTTTTCATCTATTAACTAAAATCAACCTAACCCATGAAGTAAATCTTCTATTTTTATCAACTTAGAATTTTCAAAGTGACTATGATAATTATGTCATGTGAAATTATTAAAAATGCTGTTTAAAAAATAAAGTTCTTGACTTCTTGAAGTCTACATCCTAAATTAAGAGCTTACATTCCATTTAGGCCTGTAATAAATTTGAAGATTTCAGAGGAATTCAGTAACTGAACATGAACTGTGAACTAAATCCTTTGCAGGTATTGCAAAGAATTATAAAGGAAGTATTATACATGGCCCTTACCCTTCCAGAGCTTACTGTATTATGGAAAACATAAATATCTACTCCCTCATCCCCCACACAGGGTGGAAATTGAGTGATTAATTTCTGTTATCTAGCTTATAATGACTTTAGCTAGAAATTCAGTGTCCCGACAAGAAAATAGTACATTCTGATGGGAAAATTGAGGAAAGTTTAGCAAAAGGATTACAGTTGACCCTTGAACAATGTGGCACTGACCCTCACACAGTCAAACATCAAAGTATAGATTTTGACTCCCCAGTCATCCCTGGTATCCAGGGTGGAGGAAATTGGTTCCAGGACTCCCCACAGATACCAAAATCCATTGATGTTCAAGTCCCTCATATAAAATGCAATAAAACAATGCATACAGTCGGCCCTCTGCAATTGCAGTTGGTTTAACCTCAATGCAAATATGGGGATACAGAAGGCCAACTGCATATTTATTGAAAAATATCCATGTATAAGTGAACCTGCTCAGTTCAAACCCATGTTCTTCAAGCATCAATTTTATTTACAAAGATTGGATAGAGTCCAGAGAGACCAACAGTAAATGGTGAAGTGTCCTAGGACTAACAATAGAAAGAAGTTATTACCACACCTAAGCCTGAGAGAACAGGAGTGGGGATAGTTATCAGAAACTGAAGAGAGAACTAGAACTGTAAGAAGTGGCCTTCTTCAGTAAGAAATGAAGTCAGATCAGTCCCATGTCCTGCATGAAGAAAGGCAGGTTGATTAAGTACCCTGACCTCTCTCTCCACTTTCCCTTGGGACTCCTACTGGTGCTTATCTTTTAATGAACATATTAGGAAGCCAGAGTGCAAAAAGGATCACTGAGGAAGCCTATAAGATCAACTGCTGAGAACACAGAACAGGATGGGAAAATGCAGAGAGAAGATCTAGCAAGACAGAGAATACCAGCAGAGCTGGCTAAATTTAAAGCCATACGAGTTCACAGGATAATATATGTGCTGTATTCAGAACTAAATATTTTGGTACATTGGTTAAGAGTAGTGTTTAATTTGCAACAGAATATTTTGGCATTTCTCCATTAGATGAGATAAAGCAGTCAATATTAAAATGAGTTTCCAACTTAAGCCATAGAACATAAATGGTACAATCTAGTTTAACAAATATTCTGCCAAGTTTAGGTCTATAATTAGTACTTCTACATGTCAATTAACAACATTTAGCTTTATAATGTTGATCTTAAAGCATTCAGGATTCTGAATAATTTATAACTCTTAAAGAAATATTACATTGCATTTAGAACAATTTTACATTAAGTAGAATATAATCTTTATTTTTTAAACTGATTAGTCATATATCTTACATGGTGATTTTGTTTAAAAAAAAACTATATTGATTGATGAGAAAACTCTGCTTCTTGGTCATAGAAGATAATAAAAAGTTTACTCTCTCCCTCCAAAAAAAAATCTATTTCTCAAAAATTCATTTTGTAACTTTCTGTTCAGTCTTTAGGGACATATTCTCCTTTAATTATGCTTGATTTAATTTGTGTTTTGCATATTGGTTCTAGTGTATCAGCAGCACTTTATTACTCAGTAATAAAAAGCTACAAATAGAGTAAAAGACCGTTAAACTCTTAGAGGATCCAGAACGCACATTATGAGTGTCTCATTTATGTTGTGAAGTTGTTATTAGCAGCTGACCAGAAGCAGCATATTGCTATAACACTGGAGCCATTCTATACATTTTATTCAAATTTAAAAATGGCAACTACAGAACACTTGGAGCCTTATTCATTAAACAATGATTCATTCTGGAATTCCTTTCTCTCTTTCCTGGACTTGATGAACTTTAATACATGAAATTTGGCTGCACTTGATACAACTGAATCAACAATTACAGTACTAGTATTACAGTATGACTATAAAGATCTTTATACTGGTTTGAAAACATGTCTAAAAGTTTTTGGTTTAACATAAAGCCAGTCGCAATTTTCATGCTCCCCTCCCCACCCCCAAAGCCAGTACATGCATCTGAGAAGATTAAGTGGTAATCAATAATGTATATCCTCCAAATGTTTCAAAGATTATTATAACATAGAAAATTTGATAATTATTTGGCGTATCTAAACTGTGAAGATAACCCCTCAAACATTCTTGAAGATAACCTCTCAAATAT
>NW_011889309.1:788278-843636 GCF_000151845.1 Pteropus vampyrus | reverse complement strand
TTTTTTTCTGCAGAGTGAAAGTCTTCGGGTCCTAAAGAAATGGAACATCGTAATTTTAGTTTCTGACCACAATTCACAAACTATAAACAAATTTCTTTGTAAAATTCTATGGGAATAAGAGTTGACCTTGATGAATATTTCTCCAAGGGACCCTTTCAATAAAAGGGGAATAAGACCACAAAAATATGTTATATACAGAACACACAGCCTACTTGCAGGTAATTTTCAAGTAAAAAGCTCAGCATAATTATAATGCATCGTTCTTTTGCCGTGGTCTCTTTCACGAATATATATATTCACAGTCCCTATACCTGAAGCACACAAATAGGAGATAAAGAGGTAGCTATGTCATCATATATTTAGAAAATACCCCATAAAGCTTCCACTATGATTAGGCAGAGTCCTCTTTCCCTGAGTTTGTACCTTGAAAGGTTAAATCTCATTTCCTTTTACCAGAACGGGAATTATTTTTGGAAGTCAGAGAAAGAAAGTGAAAAAGACATAATCCTTTCTCTAGACAAGACTCAAGCCATAACAAGCACAATGTTCCATGAACTTCTCCCCTCCTTCATCCTTCCTTAATGCACCATATAGAGAGGGCTCTCATGTTGTAAAGATGTCATATATATTTTCTCTTCACTCAAAGCTTCCTGAATAAAGAAAAATCTATTTGTCTCCATGGTGTTTTCACCATTAACAGTATCAGAGCTGCAGGAACACAATGGGAGATGTGTTTTCTGTTAACCTCTTGACTCAGAGATGTCCTGATGTTAAACGTTATTGCATTTTGCATTAGCACAGAACAGTGGGAGTTCTGTGACTGATGTAAAAAGGTTGAGAAGGGCCACAGAAGCTCTCATGTGCTCCATATTGCAGTTGGTGGTGGGGCATGAAGCACATATTTTTTGTTTAGAAAGAGCACAAACAAGAACCAGGAAAGAGGTGGTAAATTTCACATATCCGACATATCCCCCTCTTGTTCAGCACTGAGATAATCTCTACTGTAAAATGATATTCAGTGCTTTAAAATACCCTGTTCATAGACATTAACTTGGCAGAAATTAATTCACTTTTATTTATTACTCTAGTAATCTGCAAACCATGAAAGGAACAAGGGGATTAATATTTGCTGTTGGTTTAGGCTACTTTTTCCATTGCCTTAATGTGGCTTTTATTATTAGTAGCTTGTTGTGGTAACCATTATTGCAGACTGTTCGTTATCACTCTGTTCATGTCCCTTTGACAGTACAGAGACAGAATTGGGAATATTCTCTTCCATATTATAGAACAGAAGGATATGGAGGCTAAGAAATAAGTCATGCCATCTAAGATTCCTGAATTCCCAGACTTGCAGCATATTCTATATTAAAGGCATCTCAAAAATTATCCTCTCTAGTCCATGGGCTTATATAATTGGATATTTATGTTGAGAAAGTTTAAATGATTTGGGTATTGCTGAACCAGGTTTGGTACCTGCACTCATGTCCCTAGCTGAATTCTCTTTACATGAGCTATTCAGAGATGCTTCTGTTGAATGAATGATCATTGTAATATAAAGATCTTTATAGTCAATGTCACAATGTCACTATTTCTAAAATGCAAGTTGCATAGTGCCGCATTTTAGGATTCTGTATTACTGAAAGGAACAAAGTTACTTTTAAAAATTAAGCTGTATAACTACAATTAAAAGGGGAATTTGCTGTACTTAACTAAAGATGAGAGGCTGTCTCCAAATTTTTTATTCTCAGGTTAAATGCCTGGACATCTTGGAATTTGGAAGCATTTGATTTTGCAAAATCTTACTACTCAACAGTGTATACCATGAACAAACAGCATCAGCCTTACCTAAGAGTTGGTTAGAAATGCAGAATTTCCTGTACCATCCAGACCTACTGAATCAGAATCTGCATTGTAACAACATCCCAGAGAATTCATATTAATTAGTCTGATAAACACTATTTAAAGGATAGAACTTGGAAGTTCAACTATTAGAGAAATAAGCTATTAAAGACCACTAGAGGTTAGTCTTATTCAGAATAGAAAAACAAACGTTTTGGTGGAGTTAAAATTTGGAGAGCAAGAGATGAAGGGGAAATAGTCCAGTGAGACAAAAATATTAATGAAGTAGGGTGTTATTCTATTTACAGTCAAAGCTTGCACTAGGTATTTAGAAAATATTTATTGGTTGAAATAAGAAAAACTCGGTTTACTCATTCCTCCCTAAGTCTTCAGAAAGCTTCAAGAAGACAATGAGCCAAAACCAACTATGAGAAAGCTAGTGTTTATCTTTACAAGAATGTCTTTGGAAGTGCATACTTACCCAGTACAAGATGTGGCTTGATTGTGTTATCACATACTAGTTAAATGTCTCTACTAATAAACCAAGTCAAAAAGAATGTGATGCATGCAAATAAAAAAAGTACAAATGACCTGTCTTCAAGGAAGTATGTAAACTCACTGTTTTAACTGGCCAGAGTCTCCTTATATTGCATTAGCCAAACATGCCTTGCTTGATGAAGAAGGTCAAGATGCCAACAGCGCATTTATGTTTTGAAAATTATCAGTGCTCTACAAAAGAGCTGGATGAAATGACCAGATTGTGAAAAATTAAAATAACATTTATACCACCATATAGATATAATTTCTTGATGATATTAAAAAAAAATGTAGCATTCTGCAACACATTTAAAAAATCTTTTTAAGTCCTAACATTAATTCTAAGGAGATACTATTTTTATTTATATTAATGGTATAGTTGGGATATCTGGGATTAAGAATAATTGTCAGATCTAAAATTCAGTGAAGAGTTTCCCTAAGGAAATTGAACACATACTCACCAATGATGAAGGTAAGGATTGAATCATTTTGAAGAATACTTTACCTATTCATTATGCTAAAACTGACACTAAAATGTATCTTAAGTGGCCCCCCCAATCATAATTTATTTTCCATGTGGGTCCCAAACTCTTTGTCCTAGCATGGGATAGTGGCTCAAAATAATAGTATGACCTCCTAGACATCATAGCCATTCTGAAAGCAAACATTATTTAAACTCTGGTAGATACAACTTTATTATCAAATCAGTAGAAAATCAAATAAAAGTTACTTTGTCTTCAGAAGCAGGAACTCAAACACTACTTTGCCCTTGGGAACCATGGCTGTGTGAAACCACTCAAGATTATGCAATCGAAAAGGAGAGGACCTTATTATCTTGTACAGAAAGATAACTTAATTTAAAAAAAGAAAAAGCTTTCCAAATGTATGAACAGTACTAAGTAGGTCCTTATATGTCAAGTGGCTACAGATGTTTAAAACACAAACTCTTACTCAACATGGATACAGGTAACAGCTTTGTTTCATGTCAAATTTATAATAAATGTGACAAAGTAATGAATGACAGTGTCTTCTAGAGCAAGGCCACAGGCCCTTCTAAAGGATGAATGAATGAGCTCAGAAATAAAGACCATACAGGAACCTTAGAGCCTGGCCCTTAGTTCTGCTGTAGATTTTCAGTGGCCTAAAACTAACACTGAACCTTTAGCTGTATTTTGTAATCAAACTGGGGCTAGTTATCCTCGATCTGTTAGTGATATAACAGTCACTATGACTCACCATAAAAATATTTGAGCGTGGAATCAGTGGTGATACAGGGATTTCATCTTTTTTATTTTTTTAAGGCAATTTAGAAAGAGCTCTAGCTAGAGGTTGTAAAACCATTCTCATATATATATTGTTTATTAAAATACAAGACATTAATAAAATTAAATAACCTCATTAGGTGCTTTCTGACTATCTGTCTGTATTTTCTATTAAAATGTGTCTAGGCTTGGAGCAACACCATCCTACCCAAGAGGACTAGATTGTAGTGCTGGTTTGCTGCTCATATGCTCCGTGGAGATTGTGTGAGCTCAGTACAAGTCAGGCAAAATGTCCATCATTCATAATATTGATTATCACCATGAAATGACTAAGCCTTAAATTGTAATATAATCAACCCCCACATTATTACCATTCCAGTCTCTTGGCATTTTTTCCACAGAAGTTGGTTGTAGTATATCTCATTAACAAGGACATAAATAGCATTCAAAGACCAGCTTAGCTTCAAATCCAAAGTGTAAATTTACAAATATAGCTCTTGATCTTGGGAGCTACCAAGGATGGAGGGTATATAATTACTTTCAATTTGGTGAAATTCAAGAAAGTGCAATGTGATTGCTAAAATGGATCCCATTTGTCATACCTTCCTGTGTTCATGCCCTTTGCCATGAAACTTTATAGTGCCTCCAACTGCAGCTCCAGGCTTGGTCATGTGACTTCCTTTGACTAATGAGGAACAAACAGAAAGCCAGCAAAAACTTGCAAAATATTTAAGCCATTTGGCGTATTCTTGTCCTTGCTCTTCTGCTTTTACCATGAGAATGTGCTAGGAAGAGGCTGTTGAAGGATATGACACATGAAATAGAACTGAGTTGTCCAGTCATCCTAGTGACCCCATCCTACAGCTGACAGCCAGAATGAATGAGACCAGCCAAGGCCAGACAAACTGCCCAGTATGTCACTAATCCACAGACGCATGAGCTAATATGTATATTTATTGTTGTATGCCACTGAGGTTTTGTTAATTATTACACAGTATTATTGTGATAGTGAATAACTGATACACCAAATCTCTCAAAATCTTACGTTCTCTGTTAAACGAAATTAGACCAGAAGAAACAGGACATGAAAATACAACATGGGTACAAGAATTAAGCAAAATCTGAATTCTAAAATGCCAGTAAAATAACTGTACCCAATATTACCTTTCATAGACTTTCCTAAGAAAAAAAGGCCTGGAGGAATCATGATTGTTCTCAGCATGTTGCTTTGTGCAAGACCCAAGGAAAGCTAGGAGGCTGTACAGTTATCTCCCTTGATGCAATTCTAAACTATACAACCTACTACCTCAACCTGGGAGCATGCAGTCACAATGGCTGGAAAGCTACTATTTCTTAAGCAATGAAATTGCAAGTTAGTCTTATAATTATTCTTCGTGCTATCACCTATTTGGGCCATTCAAAAGAGACAACACATTAAAAAGTCTGACAGTAGAGATAATATCAAGAATCTTGGCTTGAGATTATTGTTGCAGACAAAAAGGGAGGAAATATTTGGGATTGGTCTCAAAATTATTGTGCATGAAAATTACGGTAATGTCATATAATGGCAGTTGTTCTGATCAATCTAATGCCCTCTGGTGTCTGTTGACAGAATACAGAAGTAGAACAATATTTAAACTTGGACAATTGAAAAAAAGAATTAGGAAAGCAAACATTTTCCTTGTGAAACTGAAAAACTTGAAAATCTAAAGGATCAATAAACAAGGGGCAATAGCTAAAGCCAAAACACAGTGAAAAGATATACACAAGATTCTGAGCAAAATAGAGATAAATGAATAATATAGAAGTTATGTTGAACATTCACTCAACAGTATTGATCATATATATTATATAATTCACATATTTATAAAGTGCCCCTCTTTCCAGAGTTGAATGTTTCAGCACTTTCCAGAAAGCCTGTCCCCAACAGTTTATTTAGCAACTGTAAAGTTTATTTTATATAAAAATTTTATATAAAGTTTATTTTATATAAAAATGTGACTATTTTTTTCTTTATAAGGGGATTTGGTAAATTTCTCTATTTCTTCTTTTAATTTTTAATTTGGGTCTTTCCTTTACCTTTGGCTCTAGTTAAATGCTGAAGCAGCAGACGGACTCACAAGCTTGGTGACTTCCCATCTCCATGTGAACTCATATTTGTTCGGGTTTGTTTTTTCCCATGAGGACTACTCTGTGGTCAATGATGGTCACCTCTCTTCATTGTTTAGGTGGACCCTGGTTTTGCCTGGTAAAGGCTGTTCCACAAAGGAGCTAGGCCTAGGCATTTACAGATGGAGGAGTGTTTGAGTATATGAGGAAGAATGATGATTCTATTGTGCTGATTGTGTTCTAAAAATAGATACAAATACTGTAGAGCTGATATTTCTTCATGCTTCTCCACTAATCTGGAAAAGGATTATTTTTCCAATCCTGTTCCCATATGCAGCTACTATAGTGTGGGGCAGCATTTTTGAGGAGGCTGCCTCTGTTGAATCAATGCTACCTGGTTTTGGGGAAACACTGGGAAGTTAGTTTTATCAAGCAAACTCTCATTCATCCCTCAAGTCTCAATTTAAGTAGCTCTTCCTCTGATTATCTCATAATTTCATATATTTATAATTTAATTTAGAAATTTCTGATTTAACCCTAATGCCATTGCATTATCATTTATATGTCTCCCTCCTCTACTAGAATCTAAGCTATTTGAAAATGGGGCTGTGCCACTAACCTTGACAAATTTAGTATCACTTGCATACAGACTACTTAGAACATAGTAGAAATTTAAAAATATGTCTCTTGAATGAAAGCAAAAATGTATAAATGAAAGGATAAAGTGAAAGTATGAACCTAAAGTTAAAGACCAAGTGATTTTTATTTTTTATGTCAGGTCTCTTGTTCTTTCCCTTTTATTGTAACTTCAATTATAGTAAAGTGGATTTGCTACCAAGATTCTCCAGGGGGGGCAATGCAGAATGGCTGAATTCAACCTGGCAATTTTGCCTCAGATCTTGGATATCATGTGGAAATTCAAGGAGAGACTGTGAGCCCTCTGCCTCTAGATACTCACTTATGTAAAAGATTTAATATTCACTGAGACTTTAAAAGAAAATATATTTTCTTTCCTTTGCATTTGAATTTCTTATATTTTCTTTGCATTGACCATTTGCTTGATTCTGTAAAGACCCTTATGAATGGGAAACAAGGCAATGAGGGGCAAGTAAGAGTTAGAAAAAGAAGATACAATAAAGAGACGATAAGTTTCTATGTGCTAAAATGGTAATATATTAGCCTAAACATATAGCTTACAGAGCTTTTAAATATCTGAAAGTGGAAATATTCATCTTTCTCCATGTACATTCTTCTTCTATTGGTCAAAGATAAAAGGATGTTGCTCTTAAAATACTAATGGCTTTCAATACTCCACTCCTTTGGTTGTGTGAATTTCCTTGTTTATTTACACTGATTTTAGCCCATTATCATGTATTAGTGCAATTATGGCTCATTACATAATTAGTGTAAATATTTGTAGGCATGTGATAACAACATGCAATTATGATATGGAATGAAGTCATAAATAGTCTCATTGAAAAGAAGTAAAAATTCATATAACTATCTTTTATAGGAGAATAGTAGTTATATATTTTAAGTACAGAAAATATATTATACTTTTTAACCTCCAAAAAGTTTATTCCAAAGGTATTCTGAATACATGTAAACAGACTCTCAGTCTATTGATCATTGAAGTTTTGAATGCTACCAGCAGCAAATCCCCCACCCCCAAATGAAGTAAGAATGAACTTCAAACAATATTATAAGTGTCTGGAATTATGGAAGAGCATAGACTCCCCATTAGTAAACATATTCTGTATTTGATTAGGTATTTGGAAGTTGTACAAATGTTATGATTACAATATGTGATTCATTAAAACGTGTTAGTATGGCACGTTTGCAGTATGGAATTCTGCAAATGGGCTCCTGACCAGATCATCAGTGCAGTGTTTTGAAATAAGAGTCATAACTTCAATCTTTAGCAAAGTGCTAAACTCATAGCACATTTACAAGGTTTGCTGGATGAATAGAGCTATATGGCTTCACCAGAAGAAAAAAAAATGAATCTATTCCAACTCATAATTTATGACTATGTTAGATGTTAATAAATTTTTGAAATTTTTGAGGAGTCATTCATATTGATGTCTCTGTAAAATTCCAGCACTATTATAGGCATAAGAAGCTTTCAAAATTTTAATTAGAGAGGCTACGTGACATCTGATGAGATTAAATATCATAGTCAGCAGACAAGGATTCATAAGATCTAACAAACATTGGGGAATGATTGGTAAGCACATTGAAAAATAAGAGATCGTATTAACTTAAAATACAAAGTAAATTCTATCCTACACACACTATTTTCTTTCCATATAGAGAAATCGATTTATTAATTTTGGAATACAAACAACGGATCCTTCCAAAACTGAATACCAGCTCCCCTGTCTTCCCCAAACTCTGGTTTTGAGGGGTGAATTGCTTAATCAAATGTAATTCTTAAAATAGAAATTATTTTTTCTATTTAAAAAATCTAAACTATTTTCCTATGTTACAGCTTAATAAATATATTTTTATAGTAACGATTTGAGAATTTTAATAAAACTAATTTGTTTTATTCCCATTGTGTCTATACCTCCATGCAGTAATGACTACTGAAATATCTTTTTAGAATCTTTCTGGGGAAAAACTTGAAATTCTATAGCTTTCTGTAGAACATTTGGTCCACTCAGAGGAATCTGTAAAAGAATAATTAGTATCTACAGCATCATTTATTCATGAACATTGAAGAAAGAAAAATTACTGAATTTCATCATGTAAAATATTTAATATCCTGTGTTTCTTTTTTGGTGGCCATTGTCCAGGGACTTTGGGCTTTCTATCAGAATATTTTCTAGCCAGGTGAATCAAATAATAATGATGTTTTAGGTCTTTTAGAAACTTTGAAAAGATTGACTACTCTGCCTAATCTTTATTTTTCTTTAGGTGGAGTGGGTGGTGGTTAAAAATCCCTTCTTAAAAGAAACAACCTGGTAGTCACCTACTGGCCATCCTGTTGTCTTCATTTTGTGTTTGTACAGGGAATATAGGCAGCTTGGTGTCCCTTTGGATTCATGAATTCGATGGTCTCTCTTGTAGCACACTTAACAGGAGGTTAAAGGGACGATGAGTAGAGACGTGATTTTGCCTTTATCAAGTATAAGTATTTATCCAGAGAAGGTACAAGTTTAATTTGATAGCAGTTTATCCATTCTCCGTCAGCCACTTCAAAGAGGCATGTAAAGCCCACCAAGTAGATTGTTTGCTTAGTGGGTCAATAAAGGTCTTGGGCAAACAATTATACATAATACATACACACCAATGAGGACAGTCTTTCGCTTCTGGATGTACTGTTCCATCGTTCAATAATAAAGCAATGATTATTTAGCAAACTGGAAGTTGAGATCTACAGTCAACCCTCCTAAATGCTATGCAGAACAAAAATAAAGGAAATGCATCTACACAGTATCCTCTGGGTTTAGCATTTGCAGAGCTTGATATTCTACCCTTCAAACATATGTGATCTATATTGGACCCTTCCTAATTCTAACATACAAAATTTAATTTTTATATACTTTTTTCAATTCAAGTTGATATTTAATATTGTTTTATATTAGTTTCAGGAGTACAGCATAGTGGTTAGACATTTATATAATTTACAAGTGGTTTCCTTCCTCTTCCTATTACTCAAGTATCCACCGGGCACTATACATAGTTATTACAATATTATTGGCTATATTCCCTATGCTGTACCTTACATTCCCATGACTATTTTGTAATTAGTAATTTGAATTTCTTAATCTCTTCTTCACCTTTTTCACCTGGTCCCCCAACCCACTTCCCATCTAGTAATCACTAGTTTGTTCTCTTGATAGAAGAGTTCTAACTATCTCTGAACTGTCTGGCTCTTAAGAGGAGACATAATTTGATAAAATAAAATGTATCTATTTGTATTTCAAAGTTTTTGCTGATGTTAACTCAATAACTACTTCATATTGACTCTTTTTGTTATAAGAGGCTACCAAAAAAAAAATCTTAAGGGAATTCCTGGTACTACGTTTGACCAAAAGGAAATGCAAAAGTTTAAGAGTCATCCAAATTGGATCAACTTTTCACCCTGGGTTCTGTTTACAGACAGACTCTTCAGCTCACTTTGTTGGAATGAGATAAATATAGCCAGTTTTGCTTTGATCTGTAGTCAGTTTGGCTTTCCAATCTTGGCACAATAGTGACATTTAAGAGGCAAAGGGATAAAATTATTTTCATTCCAGCCTTTTAAACATGGTGAAGACTTATAAAACAACTCTGGTCAAGTATGAAGTTGGACCTAAACAGGCTATTTCTTATTTATAAATAGTTCTTTTTTCTTACAGTACTGAATATTTACAGAAGTATTAATAGTTAAGCATATCCATTCTTTGCATTAATTTTATTTTTAAAGATAAGGACCGATTTGTCTGTACTTGGAGAACAATGAGTGAGGAATAATTGCTACAAGATACAGCCCAAAGCAAGGTGAAATGGCTCTTATAAATAAGTCCTTGTTATTTCCAAAAAAAAAAAAAGATCATAACTCTGAAAACAATTGGTCAGGCTTACAGAAAATAAAACAAACTCTTGTTTATATATCTATTTCCTCATCACTCAACAAAAAGTTGTCTGAGTCACCTGAATTCTTGCTGCCTCACCTAGTATTTTAATTTGATAGCTGAGAGTAGTTATAACAGATAAGAGACTTCAGGGTAAGCTTGTAAATTGAAGAACCTCATCCATTCCAGAACAAATGGTCTCCTTCCTTTATATCAGCTCCTCTTTCCATTTCCACCACTCTTAAAGGAATTGAAGGGGAAGAGAAGGAGAACAAAGGAATTTGAAGGGATATTGAGTGGCATACAGGCAAAGCCTGTGGTCTGTGAGATTGCCTAACAGACACATACCTATAGACACAAGCTTGTGTGGACTAACACCACAAGTTCGGATCTACGGGTTTGTGGCAACAGGCCTCAGTATCTTCTCTCATTTGAGGGTTTGACATGTCTGAAAATAAAACGTTAAAACCATTAGTCCAACCAAAGAGTATGTTAATTTATGCCAGAAATTGAAAGGCTTCATCCTGCTCTTAAAGAGTAAAAGTTAAGCAGCATCTTCTATATTTTTCCCCACATACTTCCCTTTGTTTTCATGTATGCTACAGATTGGTAAACTTTAGGTAAACTTCATCATTTTACTGTTTAATATTATGAAAGACTCATTTATTCAGTCCTTAACACACAATCTGGGTAAAGTATGGCAAATTATCGAAATAAAGAAAATTCTTTGAATTGTAGGGAAGGGGGTGGGGCAGGAAGAAAAACATGAGAGTACAAATGCAAGTTCATTCTTTTAAATATCTGTAATTACATGAAAAAAGAGTGAATTTTTTCTTTTCCATTTGCATTTTGGAAAACTGCTGAAACAAACTAGCAAGCACCACCAATAAGTTTGTACGTATTTTCCAAAAACTTCTAGAGGAGATTTCTAGCTATATTAAATTAGAAGATTCATCTTCAGAAAAAGTTAGTATTTTTATTTCCACCCCATTCTCACCCCCACCCCCATTATTGGTCCAAACACCAACACTGAGCAAGTATGAACATATTTTATATAATGTGTACTGGAAAAGAAATTGTAAAATCTGTTTCTGAGTCTTTCTTATAAAAAGATTTCATTTGTCAACATAACATCTTTTCTTCAAAACCAATGTTCTTCTTGTAAGAATGGAACCTCCAAGACAAAGAACTTTTATTAGAGGCTCCTTTTGTGAATTTCATTGAGGGCATAGTCTTATTCATAAGCACTTCATGGACACATGATGCAAAGCAAAATAATTCCCTCCCTAGATGTTGGGAAAAACATATGCCTCCATTCCTTTGCAGAACCAAAAAGAGACCTTTTCAATTTTTGTTAGCAAAGTCTACAGATCTTGACTCTCAAAAATACTATCTCCTTTGCCTCAACATATAAACATTCATTCCTTCTTAAAAAATCTCAGAGACTCTACTAATAACAAAAAAGATGGAGCTAAATATGGGGATTATTCAGAGAAAAGAGCAGGCCCTTATATAAACTAACAGGTGAAATCAAGAATACAGGAAGCCAATAGCAGGACGAACAGAGACTGAGGTGCAATCATTCATAGATACTTCATTGTCTGCTTATACCATCTTGACTGAGCTGTCTGTGGGCACAATTGCTTGGAGCACACTCCTAAAGCTAAGGTTGCCAAAATTCAAAATTTAGTTGCAGTTTCATGGTTTGACTTTTAGATCCAAAGAAACAACAAAAAACAGGTGGAAGTAGGTGGAAATCTAAACCAGTCACCTCAAAATTATCTTTATTTTATTTAAAAATGTTCGGGTTTTTTTCCTAAAATAAAAGATTTTAAAATAAACTCAAAGCCTCTTATTTTCCTTTGATCCCTCTGACAAAGGCATGCGGCCAGAGGTATTCGTGGATGGGCGCTCTGAACACTGTTAAGGATTGCTGGAACACATGTGACATAGGAGCTATTATTAAAATAGAAAGGAATAGGTCCAAGTTACCAAAGTGATGAAAATTAATTGTTATTATCAAACTTATTAAAAAGATATAATACACTATTTTTTAGCAATGGCCAAAGATTTGTCAAAATGTTACATTTAATCATTTAAGTATCACATCCTTCATAAATTTGCACCCTCAAAATTCATAGGAAGGAGCTCAATACTGTACTTCAATTGGGAGGCATCTCTGTACCTTTTTTAGCGGGGGCCACGTATAGGACAGAGAGAAATTTTCATCCCAAATGGTTTGTAGCATTAACTTCTAAACAATTCAGTTTTAATTTCAGAAAATAAAAGAGAAATCAGAAGATGCCTAGACTGCAGAAAAAAAAGAAAAAGAAAAAGAAAAAGAAAGTCAAATACTGACCTAATAGAAGGATGGTTTTTTGGGAATATATATTTTACAAAATATGAATTGAATACCTCCTTTAAGAACCTTCTTTATGTTGAAGAGAAAAATAAGGATTCTTTTCAGAGGTAAGTTTGGCTTTCTTTATTAAGAAAGATTCTATGGGGCTCTCTTAGATAGCAGTACTAATAATTAAGTTGAAAAATATAGGTTAATGCCTGTAAACAATGACAAAAACTGGGTAAGGCAATTTGTCAAGCAAATATACCATTTATGTTATGAAAAAAATTAATTGGCACAAAGTCTTTCAATAACACTAAAAGGAAACTTCTTATAACATGATAGCTGAGCGCAAATCTTAGTCACTGGACATGCCTGAAGATAGTTCCATAAAATGCCACACAGTATTACCAATCTAGGACTAAACTTAAAGCACAATATTGTTATTACACAATTTATATAATAAACCCTGTCTTTTGGGAATTTAGAGTACAAGGTACACTTTTTAGAGATAATTCTCTAATATTTATATTTTTAAATTCGATTACTAAATACAGCATAGAGTTTAAGGACAGTACCTGATGGTTTCAAATAAGTTCTGCCTCAATCGTTGTTGAAAGAAGTAAGCAGTGTTAAGCAATAAGTTTCAAAAAAACTTTCTGAATTCTATAGAATTGAATGTCATGACCATTCTACTTACTGGCTATGAATATTATAAAACTGGTTGCTATTTTTAAAAATCAAGTTTAAAATGCAGTTATTCTTCATAATTAAATCATTCACATATGCTCTAAAAATTGCAATACTCAAGGATGGAAAATTTGAGGAAATTATAGGAAAATACTATTACCTGAAAAAGTAACTTCTTATAAATCTTACTTTTTAAACCTGCTGCCATCTTGCTAGTCCAATATCTTCAAACCATCCACCTGTGTCTGGAAAATAAAATTATTTTAAATGGGTCACAATTTTTTGCTTTTTTGTTTGTTTGTTTGTTTGTTTTTGTCACCCAATTCTTTTCTAAAGCTAAATTAGAATTAATGCCAGAAAGAGAGCAAAAAAGAACACCAGAAACTGAAATAAAAGTAATTCTAGAAAAACACTGGGCAGCATTATGTTTACTTCATTTTCCAAACAACATATGATATAAAGTATCTGAAAATAAGTAACTTTCACATTCTTCCTGGAATTTCCCTGGCTACCAACGAAACTTGAGAATGACTTTACCAGAAAAGTGATCAAATAGGAATGTGAAGTCTTGGAATACTCCCAAATTCCAGTGTTTTATACCAAACCACTCATTCACTAAATATGATTAAGAGACAGGCTATCAATAATTAAGAGTGGTTAAGTTATAATCAGGTTGGTCAATCATTACCTGGCATAATGTAGCATCGCTGAGACATTGTTTAGCTTTTTGATTCTGAAATGATTCAGGAATCATTATTTCTCTCTGCTAATAGGGCTGTTGAAAAGAAGTGGAATATCTGATTGTGGTGGATTCATGAATCTATCCTCCTTCCACCACAGCAGGATTCTTGGCTTCCTCTCCAACGTTCTTTCATTGCCCATATTTTAGACACAGGGTTTATTTCTCCTTCATTGTTCCTTTATCAATGGAAGGAAACTCATTGCACAGCTGCTTGCAAAATGGATGATCTATTTGAGTTTTATCTAGCTATGGACTTGAACACCAAATTCATGGGGATGTCAGGAGAATGATACCAACAGAAAGGTTTCCTGCCCTCCACCCTCTTTCTTTTTAAAAGATGTATCTCTTGTTCAGAATATCCACCAAACTTCTTTGTCTCAAGGGGATAAATCAATTCAATTGAATAATTTTTCATAAAGGAAGGAAGGAGGAAAAGAGACACACACACAGAGAGAGAGAAAGAGAGAGAGAGAGAGAGAGAGAGAGAGGAGAGAAGGAGGGAGGAAGAAAAAAAAGAAAAGAAAAGAAAGAAATCAAAAGAAAGAAAAAGAAAAGCTCAAATCTACCCTTTGGCGTTCACTCTGATTTCATGAAGCAGGGGAGACAGCTAGTCTTCGGTCTTCCTATGGCTTTTCAGTTTTCCTGATGTCTTTTCTCTCATCCTCTGCAGCTCTTGTTATTTTTTTTTTTTTTTTTTTGTAGAAAGATCCAATAGCCTTAACAAAAGTGGCACATCCAGCAATTGCTGCTCCAAGTGTAATTTATTGGTGCCATGTAACACACAATGCTTTATCCATCTATAATATCGCCACCAGGACACCAGACCCCACTGTGGGAATGCCTCTCAAACATGCTATGCAGAGGCTTCTGGCACCAAAGCCAGCTAGCTTAAGTGAATTAATTCCTATCTACCCAGGAAAAACTGGCGAGGAAGGAGTAGAGGAGGGAGGAGACTGGCAAAGCAACACCAAGGTTTTCACGTTCCTTTCAGGCAAAGGGAAAATTAGAAATTGATAGTTTATAATCTCCCTACCACACACCCCTCATATTAAAAATATATTTTACGTAAAATAAAAACTAAAAATGTGGCTAGGTTGACTAAAGAACGAAGACGTGAAAATGGCATGATAGAATAAGACAGATTAAACTAAAAAAAAAAAAATGATGCCCTTAGATTAATTGAGTAGTCAATGTTTTTTTTTTTTGTAATTTAAAAACAATCTTAAATCCACTAAATGTTCATTTACAACAGATGTATAATGAAGATCAACTATTTAAGAAGGAGAAACTGGAGGCAAATTTGCTTTTGATATACTCAATGAAACAAAAGAGAAAGAGGCTGCAAGTTACAAGTTGTTTCATGTGCAGCTAGCTAAAAAAGACTACTTTCATTTTTGAATGAAATACATTTGCTCAGGATGTTTTTCTTCCTTTTTAAAATGCTAACAATGATGCCAGCCTACAACTTCCTTTCTAGTTACATTGTTAATAAAGCCGGGAATATTTTTTAAGAATTAAAATTTTAAAAATTATAGATGTTGATTCTGACATAGGAACGAGGTATATATTTTTAAAAATCAGATGTCTGTCATTTCTTTAATATAAATAAACTATATGCCGCACAAGGCTTCCTATATGCTAGTCAACTATAACACTTTTATATTCAAAGTTATATTTTGCTCTTGAGAAGGCATGCCACTATTCTATTAGAAAGCTACGAATTAAGTGAAGGTAAAGGGTGGCTTGGAAAAGAATTGCAGATTAAATGACTTGTATCCTGCAAAAACAGAGGTATGCAATATCCAAAGCATCAGTGTTTCTTTACAACCTTGATTGTATAACAATGGGATTCTTGTTCTGGAAAAAGTACAAAAAAGCCTGGAACTTCCACAATGATATTTATAAAAAGAAGCAACCATCAAACACAAGAAACAAAGTTCAGCTGAAACAGAAGACATTTGCCTTACTCCAGAGTATAGATTCACTTAGAAGAAGGAGCATCTGAATAGCCTACTAACTCTCTCTGCCCTTCACCCTAGGAGAGGTCAGCTTTTCTTCTCTAAGGCTGTCCATGTCTACTGATTTTCACATTTTCCTCTTCATTTGGAACAACAACAAGCAAACAAATGAAATACAATTTTATATAACCTCCTCCATATTAAAGCTTGGAAAGAAAAAAGTATTAATCTATATTACCTACTTTTGGCTCTAAATTTTTCCCCAAATTGATCTTTTTTGCCGTTTAGCCCTCTATCTACTCCCCTAAAAAGCCCTCACTTCAAGTCTCTCTCTCTTCTCCTTGCCTGTCCTCTTTCTTCTCTCTCTTTCTTTCTCTCCCTCTCAAGCACACATGTATGCATGCACACGTGCACACTCACATACATACAAACACATGCATGTACACATAACACATACTGCTGCTTGGTCCAATCTGGTTAATAACAACAGAATGACAAGCAACATCTGTTTGTAAAAGAGCCAAAATCAAACCTTAACATTTTTGGCTAGGTTCCTTCTTTCTTTTTCCCCCCAACTCTAAAAGGGGAGGAGGCAAAAAGGAGAAATAGTAAGGTTTATATTCAACATCAGCTCCAATGAGGCAGCAACTATACTCCCCCAGAGCCATTTCAAGGCAAAGCAATTTTAGGTAAAACCATTGCAGTATTTATGGTTGTCTCCCCTGAAATGAGCCGAGTCACATAAAATCCTACATACAGATTCTTAAGAGTCAGATTTTTTTCTAATAGCTTTATATTCATCTTCTGATTAGAATTACGGATCTTTTGTGCTTGTGTGTGTTGAGGTGGGCATGAAAGATAGAAAAGGAGAAGAGCATGACAGAAAAATAAAATAATAGAGAGGAAGAGAACTCTGCTGTTTCTCCCCTTTTATATCACACATACATACCTACAAACATAAAAACAGGCACATTTACACAAACATACGCCACACACAAGAACATGTACTAGGAGAGGCTGTGGCAGAAATCTGCACAGCTGTGGCCATCAGAAACAGGCTCTATCACTCCCCCATGGAGACTTGAATTTCTGAAAAGTTACCAACAGTGCACAAAGTCACAACGCAAAGGATCTACTAAACAGGGGAGGGGTTAGGGTGGGAGAAGAGTTGGTAAGGGAAAGAAAGGCTCGTTAACCAAGTGAAATAGTTTCACCCTCATAGAAGAGAAATAGGGGGACTGTTAGATACTCAACTCCTATTTCACTGAGGGTTTGGAAGAAACCCACACACATTAAGGGAAAAATAAATTCAGACAAGTTGCTAAGGAGACTTGTGTAAACTCCAAGCACAGACACATTTCTTGGCCTTTCCCCCTATGCTCCATCTTGTATTCTGATCACGCTGCTCTGCGGCAACGTTGCACCAACCTTCTGCATTAATCTTGGCCTTCACCGTGCAGACTGGCAAAGCACACTGGTTGTATATATCATCATCTTTCAAACCTAACAAGTTAAAAAGTGTCTGTATATGTGTGTATAACTAGTTGGAGGGAGAGAGTAGGATAATTTAATTTGAATTTTTAAAACATAGGTATTGAACAAAGAAGAATACTTAGATTTTGTGTTTGGGAGGCTTTGTTTTTGGGAGGCAGGGGTAGGTAAAACATCTATCTTTGGAAATTTCCCTTTGCCTGTGGATTTCATCTTTTCTCTATGCCCTTGCCTTTTCCCCTTCCCACATCCCCAATTAAAATTATTTGTCTCTGGCAGAGGTAAATAGTGCCTGAATCATTGCAGATACCCTGTAGGGGCCCAGGCCTCTGCAGAAGGCAGTGTACTACACAAAGTGGAAGCCTATTCCCCTGCTCAGGAAGGTGTCCCAGTGAGATCAGCTTTTTGAAAACAAACTAGGACAATTCATAAACCTCTAAACCAAACGTGTTTAGATTCTAAAACAGCCAGAATTTCAGAGAAGAGACTCCAAACCAATATCTGTGCTCAGGAGCAGAAAATTCACCCCATAATGACACACCTTCAGCAGGAGCTGATATCTATCAATATTTGATTTAGGGGAAATTTTAACATTTTCTTTCAAGACAGAGATGTTTGTAGTGTAGAAGCCAATATTTTTCTTTTTCAGCCTCCTGTATTAAAATTTCTAAAATTTTCCCCAGGACATAGGGGGTTAGACAATAAATACCTTTAATTATTGCTCAGGGTGCTGGGGCAAACCAAAGTTAGGGGTGTGTGCGCGTGTGTGTGTGTGTGTGTGTGTGTGTGTGTGTTTATATGCGTGTGCGCGTGTAGTTCCCTGCTTTGCAATCATGAACGGAAGAGTAAGACACACATCAAGGTAGCTGGATGTTGGCATCTGCATGTTCTCTTCCCAAATTCAAGAAGTTCACAATGTCTGGCCACCAGCCACAACAGAAAAGTTTCAGTGAGGGATAACCTACCAAACCTGCTGCTGTTTTAGTCACAATCCTCAGGGGTGGCCATGGGTCAGGGAATTTGGTAAGAGGATGGGAAAAGTTTCTGCATTCAGTGCATAGGTCTGGGATTATCTCTTCATGCTCCAAGAAGGCTATTCCAGCTTCCATTTCTTCCCTTTGCCAAACATTATTTGGTTTTCACACTTCAAAGCTAAAGCAAGCTGTACTGCCTCAGTTAAAGTAAGGCAGTCAGGCGATTCATGCTGGCAAGATGAAGATTTTTGCTCCCGCCATTCACAGAGAAAGACATTATCCTGCAACTAACCCTACTTGCCTACCCTTTAAATGATTCCATGAAAGCAAGCTCTAGATTTTAGGGAAAGGGGCATCATTGGAGTTCTTTATGATCTTTTTTACCTACAAAGTATATTCTCAGATGTTTTGTGGCACTAAGCCATTATGATTCAATGAAAATGAAAAATGAACCCTGATAAAGAAAGTAAGTGGGCCTATCCCAGCAGGTAACTGAAAAATTACCCTGTGCCTGATTGGCCAAGTGACACCTGCATTTTCTCATTTGTCCAGCACGCTTCCTTAGCCTGAATCCCAGGAAATCCTACCTAGTCACCTGTTGGCCTAATTGTCCTTCCTGCTAGCAACAAGAGGCTGTTTCATCCTAAAGTAAAGATATATTTGCTAGGATACTGTAGGATCCTATATCATCTAAGAGAAGAAATAAATTACATGATCAGTGCAACAACTAGTCCTATAAGAAAGGATTCTTTCCATCTAGATAGTCAACAACAACAATAACAAAAATTCTACCCTTTTTAAGTTGTCTTACCGCTTTCTCAAATTCCCAAAGTACAGAAAACATATTAGACACCTTTTATTATATCACCCCCTGTCTTCTCTTCAAACCTGCCAGTCCTCTGTGGAAAAAGGAAAGATACCAGTAAATAAATCATTAACATGGCAGGTTAGTCTGGATGAAAGACTTCATTGGATGCATAAAGAGCCAACTCAGATGACTTTCAGTAAAAAATACAGCTTTCCACATTATATTGGAAAATCTTTAAGGAGTCTTTTCTTTGAGATGAAGAAAGAAAAATGGCCATATAAATAGTGTCTGGCAAACTAAAATGTTGCCCAGACACACTTCGAAGCATAAAGTAATATAACTTCTATTTTTAACATGGATTTTTTAAGTATTTGCTTTACAAATCTCTCACCTTTAGCTTTGAGATTGAAGAGCACATATTTTTCACATTTTATAAAATTACCTTCCCTTAATCCACCCTGAAATTCAGTCTTATGCCCCACACAGAGAAGAATGTTTTCTTTCTGTATCTTTCATGAGCTAATGCTTCAGATCACAAAATGTTTTACGTGTCAGTTAGTAATTGTCTCCTAAGTCCAGTTGGTACTAATATTGCGGTAGAGAGTTGACAACGAGAAAAGTTAAGTGTCTTTCCAAAGCTCATATATTACTGTAATGCCAACACTAAACTGGACAGAAAGCTTAGGTCAGGCTGGAGGAATTTGGTGGTGCCCCTTCTCTCATTTTGCCTTATCTGTCAGTCAGCCATTTTGAATCACCTATAATCCCAAGATATAGAAAATACTGGCCACATAGCAGCTGCCATCTTGGGGAATCCCAAAGAATAGGCAACTAAATGCTCATATCTGAGATTGACATCAGAGGTCAATTAAGGTTGAGAAAGGTCTCCAGCAGTGTGTTCTAGTCAAGCCAATCCAACTATAACTCTGATCATGAGTGACATATAAGTCACAATTTGGTTCTGCAAAATGATTTTAGTCTATTCACACTTAGACTAAAGTCCATCTAACCGTTACCTGAGGTAACTGTTATTGCTCACTGAAATTTTATTTGTTTTCACCTATGGGATGGGAGAGGATAAATGTAAGATTTGAAGAGAGGACATCAAGTTCAAGGTATCCTGTGTAAAATGTTTACATATTTTCTATGTATTTCCAAGGCATGTGGTTATTAAAGTTCAATTTAAAAAGTACTAGTGTTCCTCAGGGGGCATTCAAAGTAGTTAAGCTCATTCTCTTGGATAGGGTTAATATTCATAATATAATCACATATCTGTATTTTTATCTCACATAAGTAATTTATTTTTGACATTTAATATAGACCAGACAACACCTCATAGATGGCTCATAAAAGCAGGATCATATTTCCCATTTAATTCTGCGTGGTAGACAAGAATAGGTAGGGTGTGTCTTGAATCTTGAATCTCAACTAAATAATTTGTAAATAGAAAGTCTGGCAAAAGCCACACAGTCCAAAACTCCTTCTTTAGATACTTAAATTATGCCTTGAAGAATTCAAAAAGCCACCTTTTACAATTTTATTTTATTTTATTTTTTTGATTAATTCCTTTATGTCAACTCTGACTGGCTGGTAGGGGCTGCATGGAGTACAAACTGAAAAGGATTATGAAATCCTATCTGATTTCAATAGGAAAGAGTTTTATGAGCACTCAGAAAGCTATCACTGTCATGGGGGAAGTCGGTTAGGGATGAAAGAGATGTACCAAGTATTTGCCATTTCTGAGTGACCGCAGACTCTTCTTATATCAGCATTTCTTTGTCTTCCTCATGACAAGGGAGAGGAACTGTTCAACAGCCTCTCTGTGGTAAATTTTTGAATTCTTAGAAAGTATATTGTTGTTATTATATATCTGGACATTCTAGCTAATAAAGAAGGAGTTCTAGTTGATTTTTCCTTTGCATGAAATAAGTCTTAAAATTTTTACTCATACAATCGTTAGAATAAAGACTTCTCCCCAGGCAATACAACAGGACTAGATGAGCATTACCATTTCTCCAGGGAAGCTTGGGAGGTTCCTGGTGCTGGCTGAGGGCAAACCAGAGCAAGGGAAGGCACTGTGATGAGACCTGCATGCATCCCATCTTACAACATAGAATTTGCCAAGCTCCCTCTTTTTATGAGGCTAGACAACTGTGACTGAACAGGACCTAAAATCAGTAGACTTGTCCTTTATTCAGGACAATCATTCACAGATAGACTTCACCAGAAAACTTTAGTCTCTGAGGAAGCTTCATCATTGTAAGTGAGGTCACTATAAATTCATAGATTCACTAATAAACTCCTGCCACTCAAAAAGGTAAATTTAGTCTATGGCCCAAGTAATTAAATTTCCTTTTCAGAAACAGAGGTCTAAGGGGACTGCATCAGAGACTTTCTCATTTCTACTGATGTAGCTTTCTCTGCAGAATTCTATGTTTTGAGTTGTGAAATCCACCTTCCGAGAGACAAAGTGGGATTCTTTCAAAGGGCAAGTGGATACTAATTCTAACCTGCGGAGAAGCCAGCTTTATTTTCCGATTTATGATATGAGATAGAGGATACTTTCCCAGCCTCAGCCTTAAGAAACTAGGCATAAGAGCCTGTAAAAGGTAGGGATCTTCTAATCATTGATGGGAGGTCATCAATTCTTTCTTGACTGAGTCAAATAGACAGACTCATTACCTAGTTCTCCAGAAGTTAGACCATTACCTAGTCCATCCTCTGTCACCACAGAGGACTACAAATGGGTTCTACAATTCCTTCTCACTTCAATACACTTGGCAAATGGACAGGAAGGGTCAGGACTGCCAGATGTTTTCAGTGAACCTGTGTACATACAGTGAGGGATTAAGATCAAGTCACTGATGAGTTTTCCTCATGGACTTGGAGCTCCCAGCAGAACTGGTGACCACAAGAGAGAGAAATCTCAACCTTTGAGTTAGGGATTTTCAAGAAGACCTAAAGGCTCGCCCTCTAAGGGTGAAGCCTGGTTTGAGCTCAGAAATAAAATACAATACAAACTCTGAAAAAAGTTTACATAAGATCTCCTAGGTATCAGAAAATTAAGAAAAATTCCATCTGGGAGCCAGGTGAACATCATAACCTTGGTTTTTGCACATCTGTAAGACTTATTAGTGCTCATCAGCCTGTGGACTGATTTGCGACTGCAGTTACACTAAAGGGGCCATGGCGATATGAGAGCTAACAAATGGCTTCCTCCACCCCTTGCTAAGAGCTTTCTTTGAGGGGATGAGAGCAAAGGGATCACAAACTCAAGGGTATCCTTTATCTTAAATTATTACCACCATCCTTGTGTAGAAGTACAATCATATGTCTCCTCAGCTACTGCTTAGTTTCCATGAGTTTGCAGATAAAGAGGTTGATATCTTGCTGCTGAAACCCAGAGCTGGATTTTCTTCTTAGCATGTTCATAACCCCTCTAGACCCATGGCCCTGAGAAAGAGAAACACTTGCTCCCTAACTGCTTTTGTTACAACATATGGCCTACTGTCCTCACTAATGTTAATATGATGAAATTCCTATTTAAATGTCTTATCAGAGGGTTCTAAAATGGTACTGGCCCCAATGTGCTTTTTTTTCTCTCTCTCTCTTAGATCTCTGCTTTTACTAGAGTCCTATTTCCCTGCATACATATAACTCACAAATGGGCTGTGCCAGATGGGCTCTTAATCATAGTAATCAGCTGAGAAATTAAATTTTGTAAAATCCAGCTAGTCTCCTGAATTGTCTCATTCGAGATCAGGGCCTGAGCTGTCACAATGTCCTATGTGAGACCCAGGGTGCCTTTTAAAGAAGGGTCAATGTGATGGACCCAGTGTGGGCTTCAAGCTTTATGATCATTTGTGTTTCTTCCTCAGAAAATGACTGCAGCTCAATTCAATTTTGTTTACATTCTGCTATTAGTACCTCCTATTTAGAGAACATACACCTCATCTTGGAGGAGCTCGAAACATTTATAAAAATTAACCAAGCCTTGCAACAGCCCTGTCAAGTAGCCAGAAACTAGATATTAGTATTTCATTTCAGAAGAAGAAATAGAGCTATTAAGAGAGAAAATTTCTTTGCCCTGCCCTGTAGATAGGATCCATGGCTCACTCATTTCCAGGGCTTTTCTGAACCTTCCTAATGAAGTGGTATTTACTTACACTGTACTCACTAGCTTATTACTCTAATATTTTTCACAAACACAAACACACATACATAATGCCATAAGATCTTGGTGTGCAAATCATATCTTCTTTCTTTCTATAAATCTCCCCACAAGTTTCCTCTAGTGGGTGATCAATACATGAGATTGATTGATTTGTAATAAACCTATACTTCTTTCTAGAGTGGCTTTCTCCCTCTCTGCCCGAAGACTCCTAGCTTCTTCCCAGATGTTGCTGAGGTTCTATCAGCAGGTTCTATCAGCAGCTAGATTTTGATCCTGTAGTAACCATCAAAGCTCTTATCTCAGTCTATTACAATTATTAGAAAGCATAATAGTGGGGGGAAAAAATAACTCTGTAGTCTTTGAGACAGATATGCCTCCATTTGAATCCTAATTCTGCCATTGTAACACTGTGGACAGGTAATTAACTTTCCTCTATCTCCTCATCTGTAAAACAGGGGTAATATTACTTTGGAATCCATCATGGGACTAATTGCAATAGAAGAAAATATAAACAATTTAACATTTGTCTGTATGTAAATGGTCAAATACATGATGGTACATCAATATTGGGAAATACTCCGTAGCTGTTGTAAAGATTATAAATATATAAAGAAAGAACAAAGAAATACTTCTAAGACATATTAAGTGTGAAGAACAAGTTGCAGAGAATATATATAATTCTCTATATATGAAAAACTTCCGAATTATGTTATTATTATATACGGACTTACTTAAAGCTAAGGAATGAGAAAAGTGAGTAAGATAAATTGTACGAAGCATGTATAAATAAAGTGTTCCAAAATGGGAGCTACAACTTTTGCTATGTATAGGTTCCTTGGAGGTGGAGCTGTGTTTTAATCTTAGTATCATATCTAGCTCCTGGCACAGTACCTGGCACATCATATGGGCTGATTTATTGAGTGAAAAAATAACTTTGAATGAATGATGCAATCAGAAATTAATTGTTGAGTCAGGAAATAAAAGCACTAATGTGAATCGCAGAGTCATGTTTTGTTTGGAATGTTTTTAATGTAGAGAAGCAGCATAGTCCTTTGCGAAGAAATTAGTCTGAGAGTCATTGAGACCTAGATTCCAGATTAGTGTTTCTTAAAGTGTGGTCTCAGGCCCCTCCAGCTGACACATTACCCAGGAGGCTTATTAATCATATAGATTCCAGGACCCATCCCTGATCTGAATCAGAATCTCTGGATTTGTGATACAGGAATCTGTTTTATAACAATTTCCTTTTTATCTGTAGATCAAAGTTTGAGAATCATTGCTTTAAATCCTGTTCTGCCTTCCTGTTTGACTTTGGACAAATCACTAACCTTTCCAGACCTCAGCTCCTTTTCTATATTATAGAGGCTGGATCTTAAATGCCCTTTTAATTTGTAAAATTATATGCCTATGACCAATCTAATTCCCTGCCTTTAGGTAGGCCTGTATATAAGCCATATAAGATGGACTAGTTAAACCTGGTTTGAGTTGTCTTTGGGTCTCTGATCTGTCATTTAGATACTTTTCAAATTCTGAAGTGCTTATTATTTCCTCTTGCTCCTCATACTCTTTAATTAGTAAAACCAGCTAGTAAGGACGTTCTCTGAGCATTGGTTCTTAATGATCAAAATACACAATTTTTATATTTTAATATATTTGTGTTTAATTATTATATATTAACATAATTACTATAAAATAATATAAAAAATACACACACACAGTTAAGGGAAGGTGGTATGAAGACCTTGGAATGGATATGGAAAACAATGTTAAGAAAGATTACTGAAGAAGGTCAATAAAATGTCTCTCTTTGGCCTTGAGTATGGATGGAAATAAAAGAATATGTTCAGTCATTTTCATGGAAATTAAAAGCCAAGAATACAGATGGCTAAGTTGAAGAGGGACTCTCTAGCATGCCCTATGTGCAGCAGGCAAGAAATGGCAAGTGATAGCATCCTCTAATAAATTCCAAAGGTTTTCAGAAGACAGGATCCAAAACCAAATTAACCCCTCCTTTAGTCTTCAGAAGAATTTTTTAGAGTCACCAAGAAGTGGCCCTAAGTTTTAATAAGAATACTTTGAAAGAGGTTTTTACCTAAGCCAAGGACTTTGAAGTCAATGAATCTGTAGTTAAGTGTCCTCCACCCTATTAGTTATGTTCTTAGGTGACTTCTTTAGTCATTTGAAGCCTCAATTTCCTTATCTACATAAAAATAATAATAATAATAATAAAAATGAAATCTATTTCACAAGATTATTGAAAGAATTTCAAAAGTTAAATGAAATAATGCATGCGAAAGTACCTCACCTTGTACCCAGGGTATATTAAGCCTTAGGCCAATATTTAAAAAACAACATCCCTCTTCCTATGATGGTATAGCAGATAATTGTCCTTTGAGCCTGTCTTATCTTCTTCACAGAAGTCTGATAGAGTGGTGATTTAGGACTTCAAGAGGGTCACGCTTTTTTGAAATTCTCAAATTGTTTTAATTTTAGTTTCTATTTTATTCAGCTCTGTTTCTTATTCTCTTTAATGATTAAAACCAATTCATAAACATGCATGGTGAGTTTTTTTTCTCAAAAAATAAACTCTAAAGACCTTTTTAGAGGCACCTTGAAATAAATCTTACAAAAGGAAAGCCAAATTTGTTGATGTCAGCACCATCAATGATTTGAGGCTGATGAAATCCCCTGGCCTAGGACACTGCATGGCACATAGTAAGTACCAAATAAATATACAAAAAAATGAACACAAGATCTAATGCTTTTAGTCATTTTAAAACAGGAAATAAAGTTAAATTTTTTAAAGGTTGACAGTGTATAGATAGTAGAGATGGAAGGCTAAATCTGAAAATTCATTGGTAATCTTAGTTGAGAGTGAAACAAGTCACCTGTCAATAAGTTAGCCTCCAATAACCTAGATTATTGGAGTTCTTTAGATATTTTCACATTTATATTAAACTCTCACTCTGTCACCTCCACAATATCAAGCTCTTCAAAAAAGTTCTGAGAAAGAGAGTTAAAATTCCAGAATTTAAACACCATCTTTGGAATTCTTTGGACCTAAAAACAAGGACTGACTGGGAGCCCTTAGATTTGATCTCTTTCTTACTGTCCTCATTCCTTTCCTTTCTCACTCTTACTCACTTCTGCTTATGAATGTTCACTTCATTTTCAGGTATGAGTCAGACTCTGCACCTTCTTAGAAGCAAGTTTCACACCTTTCTTTCTTGCTGGCATGTGCCTAGCCTTGGCATTGTGTTGAGCACATAGTAAATAGTATGGAAAAAATGTTATATAAATTATATATCAGCTCAAAGTATCAGGGAGAGTCCATATCAGGGGGAAAAACTCATTGTTTTACCTTTACCAGCCATACCAGTCATCTCTACAGTACCCCACTATTTCCTATTGCGAGGTGTATATTATTCTAAATAGTTCATGTATTTGTTTGTTCACTACCCCATGAGCTGTGAAAGTCTCCAGATCGGGTTAACATCTTCCTCCTCTGTATCCTCCCACAAACTACCACTTCAAATCTACACCCACAGTGTTTGATGATTTACTAAGAATGGCTTCTTGACTCAGAACTAACATGATTGTTACAACCCACTCTAGACCTCCCAAGGAAGTAGTGACCATGCCTCCCTCATGTTGGCATATAGTCTAATACCTGACCCATCAAAGATTCTCCCTAAATAGGAAGGCAGAGAAGCAATAGAAATGAATTAAACTTAAAAGAAAAAATCCAAATATTTTGTGAAGTCAAATATGCAGCAAAATAAATGAATGTACTTTTATATTCATTCTATCCTGCATTCATTCAACAAATAGTTATTGAATGCCTACTTTGTGCCAGCAATTGAACTTGGCACCAGTGACTTACAGATAAATTATAAATGAGTGAGAATGCATGGAATGTCCACTCTAGTAGGGAAGATAGATGATACACAAGTGATTGCATGTGTTCTGGTGTTGCCAATGGGCGAAGAGAAAGTACACTACTTCTTGTAGAGGTGCAGAGGAGGCATGAAGGAGACACTGAATAACCAGGGAGAAATAAGGAAAGGAAAGAGGAGATTAAAGAATAGTCAACAAAATTCATCTGTGCCTGCAGCAAGGAACTTCTTGTAAAGACAAATGTATTCAGGACATTAGTCACTCTTTAAACTAATGGTTTAGTGTGATGACAAACTCTGTATAGCAGACATCTTTTATGCACAGTGATATTGACATGCATTCAGCCAAGAAATTTGACTGACTCATCTGACAAACTACTTGATCAAATGCCTAAGATCAACTGTGGGCTGACTTCCTTGACCTTGGCACTTACACAGGAGCTGTTTCAGTTGTTTTAACAAGTACTGGGAAGTGGTAAGCTGCTGTTTCTCTTGATTTTCAGAGAGTTACTTGTTGACTTGCACCGGGCATTCAAAATACCATTTTGTATCCGGGAGTCAAGCTCAGTAGGAAAGAGTGGTGGGAATATAGGATGATGAAGAAAGGCATTTGAGAAATTATCAAAACAGAAGCATAGGCAGTTAAACACTACGTAAAGTTATTTGACAAAAGGACCCAGAAATGAGTTATAACATTGACTTAGAATTAATTCAAAATGTCATGGTATTGGCAGAAAAACACACAGACCGGTGGAACAGAATCGAGAGTCCAGAAGTAAACCCATGTTTATATGGGCAAATAATTTTTGACAAAAGAACCAAAAACAAACAGTGGAGAAAGGAAAACCTCTTCAATAAATGGTGCTAGGAAAATTGGAAAGGCACTTTCAAAAGAATGAAACTAGACTGTTGTCTATCACCACATACCAAAATTAACTCAAAATGGATTAAAGACCTGAATATAAGACCTGAAACAATAAATTGCATAGAAGAAAGCATAGAAAATAAACTTATGGACCTTGGACTTAAAGAGGATTTTATGAATTTGACCTTAAAGGCAAGGGAAGTAAAAGCAAAAATAAATGAATGGGACTACATCAAGCTAAAAAGCTTCTGTTCAGCAAAAGAAATCATCAACAAGATAAAGAGACAATCATCTAAATGGGAAAATATATTTGCTAGCAATGCCTCTGATAAAGGCCTAGTATCCATAATATACAAAGAACTCATATAACTCAATAACAACAAAGAAACAAATGATCCGATCAAAAATGGGCGGAGGACCTGAACAGACATTTCTTCCAAGAAGACATACAAATGGCCAACGAAGATATGAAAAATGCTCAACATCGCTAGCTATTAGGGAAATGCAAATCAAAACCATAATGAGATACCATCTCACACCTGTTATCAACAGGACAAGTAATAAGTGTGGGAGAGAAAGCAGAGAAAAAAGAACCCTCATACACTGCTGGTGGAACTGCAAATTGGTACAGCCACTCTGGAAAACAATATGGAGTTTCCTCAAAAAACTAAGAGTTTTTCTGCCATATGATCCAGCAATCCCTCTACTGGGTATTTACCCCCAAAGATTTGAAACCCATATCCGAAAAGATATTTGCATTATTCATGGCGGCCAGGATACGGAAGCAACCAAAGTATCTTATAGTAGATGACTGGATGAAGAAGCTGTGGTATACAGATTTACAATGGAATATTACTCAGCCAAAAGAAGAGATGAAATACTGCCATTTGCAACAACATGGATGGTCTGAGAGATAATCATGCTAAGTGAAATAAGGAAGGCAGAAAAAGCTGAAAACCACATTATATCACTTGTATGTGGGATATAGACCTAAAGGGAAAAATGAACAGGACAAACAAACAAAGACTCATAGATATAGACAATAAACTAGTGGTTACCAGCGGGAAGGGGGAGGTGGGAGAGGGGAGATAGATGGAGTAAAAGGTGTCAAATATATGGTGACTGAAAGAAATCTAACTATGGGCAGTGAACACATAATGCAATACATATATGCCTTACTGTTGAATTGTACATCTGAAACTTACTGGATTTCTTTAATCAATGTCACTACAATAAAAATAAATTTAAGAAATAGAAAAGAAGAAAAATCAATTCAAAATCAAGTGCAATTACTTTGAATATCAAGATGGGTAAGAGGAAACCAAGGTACTCTAGAATTTGGCCACGTACAAACCTTCGATCTGGAACTTATAAGGCCATTCCTATTCTACCTTTTTCACCTCCTATGACCATCTTGGCCTGCCAAATACTATAAGTGCAGTCTTAGGCCATGATCTCCACATCTGTAAAATGGAACCTTCGCTGTTGTATGAATAAGGAATATTGGAGGGGCCCTAAGCTCACACATGTGGATATGCAAGTGAGTGTCTCTCTGTGTTTGTCTGTACAGAAAAGGAATTTAAGGACTTCTGGTCAAGACAGCAAAGTAAGTAAACATGGTGCTTGCCTCCTCCCATGACCACATCAAAATTACAATTAAATTGTAGAACAACCATCCTTGAGTATGGCCCAAAGATTAGCTGAAGAGAACTCTTATAACTAAAGATATAGGGAAGAAGCCAAAACAAGACTGGTAGGTAGGGCAAGATGCAGAATGGGCTATCTCCACATCCATGTGTGGTGGTCCTCTTAAAGAACCCATGTGAGGGCTCACTTGCTGACAGATGTACTTACTTTGAGCTCCAGCACGGCAGCAACTTGAAAAGCACCAGGGACATACAGGGAGGAACTGAACTGTCTGGCTTCAGATCGAGAGTTGAACGGGCAGCTTTCTCTTCCATTCTGTTTCTTTGCTGAGTCTTCCTCACCCAGCCTGCAAGTGCACACAGGTGCCAAATCTGAGTCTCCATCAAACTGGCTCTAACTTGATGATTCCCTGAGAACCCGTCCCAACCAACTAGACCATAGACCCAAACCTATTTCAGCGACTGATACTCAGAAGCAGCTGGCTTACACCTACACTGTGGACTTTCCTAAAATTTCTGAAAGTACACAAAGCCTTGACAATCAGTGACTGGCTTTGTGATGCCCTGTACCTCTTGCTAAGTGACCCTAAGCCCAGCGCTAGTGGCAGTTTACCTTGGTTCACAGCATAGCCTCTCCCAGGTGCCTCCAAGCTCAGCATAGGCAGCTAGCAACCACAGGTCACTTTATAGCTCTTACAAGGTGGCCCTGTGCCAGGCTCAAGCAGCAGCTGACCTTAGCCTGCACCAGGGCCCCTCCCAAGAGGCCCCAGAACAACACAGCTGGTGACCAGCTTCAGACCCAATTAGCTCCACAAACAATATACCCAAAAGATGAGCTCAGCAAGCAATAGAGACCTCCTATAGTGAGTCCTACTCTGTGGGGTTAGCACCCACACAATAGCTTGACCACTATAGTCAGAGTAAGTCATCATAGCCAGTCAGCCTGAGACTCAATTGCACCCACATGCCAACAGCATTTAAGACTCAACTACAACAGGAAGGCACACACTACTCACATAGGGGACACCGCTGGAGAACCCAGATCAGGTGACCAGGGTGACTGCACCACTGGGCCCCACAGGACAACTACAAAAGGCCTCCCTGGCAAGACTGGGAGATGTAGCAGGTCTACCTAATACAGAGAAGCAAACACAAGGAGGTAACTAAAATGAAGAGACAAAGAAATGTATTCCAAAAGAAAAATTAGGACAAAGCTCCAGAAAAAGAACTAAACAAAATGGAGACAAACAATCTACCAGATGCAGGGTTCAAAACACTGGTTATAAGGATGCTCGGTGATCTCAGTGAGAATTTTGACAAAGAGATATAAAACATAAAAATTGAGATAGAAAACATAAAAAAGAATCAGTCAGAAATGAAGAATACAATAACTGCAATAAATACATTAGAGGATAGTTTAAGTGGCCTCTGGGACAACCTCAAGCATAACAACATTCACATACCAGGAGTCCCAGAAGGAGAAGAGAGAGAGCAAGGAATTGAAAACCTATTTGGAGAAATAATGATTGAAAACTTGCTTAATCTGGCAAAGGAAATAGACATTCAAGTCCAGGAAGTACAGACAGTCCCAAACAAGATAAATCCAAAGAGGCACAAACCAAGACACATCATAATTAAAATGCCAAAGGTTAAAGACAAAGAGAGACTCTTAAAAGCAGCAAGAGAAAAGCAATTAGTTACATAAAAGGGTGCTTCCATAAGACTACCATAAATAATTTTTTTACAAATATGGTACATATATACAATGGATTATTACTTGGCCATAAACATATAAAATCTTATCATTTGTGACAACGTAGATGGACCTATAGGGTATTATGCTAAGTGAAATATGTCAGACAAAGAAAGAAAAATACCATATGATTGCGATTATTTGTGAAATCTAAAAAACAAAATAAATGAACAAACAAAACAGAAACAGACTCATAGATACCAAGAACAAACTGATGCTTGCCGGGTGGCAGGATTAGGGGGGCTCAGTGAAAAAGGTGAAGGGATTAAGAAATACAAATTGGCAATTACAGAATAGTCACGGGAATGTAAAGTACAGCATAGGGAATATAGTCACTATTATTGTAATAACTATGTATGGTGTTAGGGGAGTAATAGACTTATCAAGAGGATCATTTCTTAAGTTATATAAATGTCTGACCACTATGATGTACTGAAACTAATATAATATTGAATGTTAACTGTAATTGAAAAATTTTTAAAAAGGAATGCAAGGAAGTGAGAAAATAAATCTTCAAACAGAGTACTCCTTATCACCTAGAATGTCTTTTTATTCAGTTTTCTAGGATTATTTATCTGTCCTAAGGAGTTCAATATAGAAATGCAGAGGCTGACAGCCAAGGATTTCAAATACAGTCCCACCTGAGACAACACATCTGAGATACAATGCTGAGTAATCAAAGATGAATAGCAATCAAAGGGCTTTGAGTAGCAATAAAGGAAAAAAATAAAGACATTGCTCCTTTGGGGATAATTTCTTACTTCTCCCACATGACCATTTGCTTCTGGATGACAATGTCCCACGTCCAGTTGTGCCTACGAGAAGCTGACTTCTGTACGCTGCTATCCTAATCACATAGCCATCTTTCCCTTAACTTCTCAGGTGAGTATTTCCACTGGATAAGAGCTTCTAGAGACTTCTCATAGGACACGGTGCTGCCTGTAATTGGTCTCATCTCTAAGTCAGGCAGGCCAATGCCATTTTGATTTTTTCTGTGATTTCTTTTATAAAAGGTAAGATTGGAGAAAGAGAGAAGAATGCATATCCACGAGACTTTTTTGGGCTCCTGAATATTGTTCTATCTAAATGGGTATAATTGCAAAACTCTAACACACTAAATGATAATTTACACACACTCATAAAGGATCACTCAGAAGCCTAAAAATAGCCAAGACATGAAAATAACCTAAATATCCCTTGACTAATAAATGGATAAGTAAATTGTGGTATGTGTGTATGTATATATATATGTGTGTGTGTATATGTATATATACATACACATATGTATATGTATATATATAAATGTAATATTATTAAGCCATAAAAAAAAAAACAAGAAAATTTTAGCATTTGTGATAACATGGATGGACCTTGAAGGAATTATGCTAAGTAAAATAAATCAGACAAAGATAAATACTGTGTGATCTCACTTATACATGGAATTAAAAAAAAAATCTCATAGTAAATCATGGTTACCACAGTAACCAGAGGTAGGGAGTGGGGACAGGAAAAATTGGAGAAAAGTGGTTAAGGGTACAAACGTTCAGTTATAAGATAAATAAGGACTAGGGATATAATGTATAACATGATGACTGCAGCTAACACTGCTGTACGACGCAGGAAAATTAAGAGAGTAAATTTTAAGAGTTCTTATCACAAGGAGACAATTTTTTTCTTTTTTTTCCTTTTTTCTTCTTATCGGGTCTATATGAGAAGATCCATGTTAACTGAACATATTGTGGTAATCATTTCACAATATATGTAAATCAAATCATCATGCTATATGCCTTAAATTTATACAGAGATGTATGTCAATTATTTCTCAATAAAACCAAAAAGAAAGGCTTACACTCACATTTTTTTAAATTTCTATTTCTTATAGAAAACAAATGTAGATGGCACTTTCTTTTAATGGTTTATTTGCAAGCTGAGCTTCAGAAATATTATGCTCATAAAGATAGTACATGAAGGACTATTGCATTTTTCCTTATCAACATAATAGAAATATAATATAATTAAGTGTTTATGTTATAATAAAATATAATTAATATAGATTCATCTAGCCAACTATTATATATGAAGTGCTTCCTATGGATTAAGCAATGAACTAGACCAATAGAAATGCATGTATAGAAGGAATTTTTACATTGCCTTGAATAGTATTATCAGTATATTTGATAGACAGATCTCATGGGTATACAGTGAAATCTGCTGTCATATTTTTGCTGTGCATCACACTTAGCTTTCATGATATTTTCATGATAGCTTTTTTTGTTTACTCTTAGTATGTTCTCTCTTTATTTTTTTTAATCCAATCTCAAAAGTATTGTCATCTCTAGTATATATAAAAAAAAGATGGGATTCCTCATTTAGGATGAATTTACATGTGCTATGGAAATATTGATTCTATAAAGAGAAATTGAGGTTGGATACTGTTGGCATCAAATCCCAAATAGAAAATAAGTACATAAACCAGGATGATAAATATTCTCAAATAAAGCCATCCTTTTTCATAATTTCTAAGGTAAGTCATGTTTGTGGTACTCTTTAAAAAAAGAAAGGGGAATAGAACGGAAAAGAGAATGTCTAGTAAAATAAGTAATATTCTCATGCATGCATTCTCTTCTTTTTTAAATTTTATTAGGGTTTTTTTTTTAATCATTCAGCAAGTATCCACTAATACTGTGTGCTAGGAAATAAAGCAGGTTATTGAAAACAAAGTAAGATAAGAAAAAAACATGCCTAGTATATATATATTATACCTTTTGAAGAATTTTAAAAATTACTAAAACACATTATTTTAAATAAAGAAACACTTGTAAAATGGTATTCCAAGGGTATGATAGTTAGTATTACTCTTTTGTCCATAGGAGGTGGGTTAAAGGAAAATAAAAGTGGCACCTCTTAACAGTGGTGGGTAAAACATGTTGATACTTATGAAGAATAGGAAATGGAAGCTAATGACTCAGTGAGTAGACAAAGACAGGAGAAAATTTTAAAATGCAGAAAGATAGAAGACACATGGCATTGGTCATCATCCCACCTGCTCCAGAGACATGAGTTCCATGTGACTCCTACCACTACTAGCTACTGTTTATTGAACAGTAAATCAATGTCAGGTACCTCACAAGATTTATTTACATATTTTCTTATTTAATTCTCACAATAGAATTTGTTTTGTGAGAAAAATATCAAAAAGTAGGTGATATTTTTTCCATTTTCTTCATTGCCTAAATAAGAATGTGAGACACAGAAAAGTGATACATCTAAGCTCACATAGTCAGGGAAAGTAGAGCTGGGTTCTAATCCAGAATCAAGGGTCTGTCTGACTCCAAAGCTTGCCCTATGTTGCTTATCTCTGATTAGGTTCAATCTAAAATTCAAGGTGGGATATCTAATTGGAAAATAATAATGAACACTTCAGAATATTTCCTTCCTTTATGACTCTTACTACTTGTTGGTTCTTAGACTTCTATAACAATTTTATGAAAACTGTAGTCACTCTTCCTAGAAAGAAACATGAATGTTCACAATTATTTTGTGCATGCACTTTTAAGGGATTTCCAGACTCCTCAAAACTAAGGCTTAGAACATGTGCCTGAAAGCTGCAGGACCTGGCAGGGACAAAGTGGGTAGAAATATCTCCTTGGCCCAACCAATCCAGTTCATACAAATCCTATAATATAAGCAATTCTTTGCAACTATAGAATTCACCTTTAACTAGGGTGAGTCATAATAGACAGAGACCTCAAATTATAAAGATATTCACAAAGAACACAGGTTACAGCCTGATTCTTGCTGGATCTTTGAATGGGAATGAGTCAGCCAGCAGTGTCTAAGGAATTAGGAAAGAACATTGCTAGAATGAATGTTAACTCTGTAGTTGGGCTATGTCTCCTGCTCATGACCTTGAGGGTCAAAAAATTATCTAAGCCAATTCCAAATTGAGTAGTCATTTCACACAGTCCATAGCCCAGCAGGACACCATGCTCCAACTCTGCCATTATAACATTGCTATCAGCAGCAACTGAGCTGAGATTTCTCAAGACCAAATTTATCACACACGAGATTCCATTCTTACATAAGAATCACTTTTACTGGTGCATAAATTTCAGCACCTAGCTGAGCCAAGAGTAATCAAGATTTAAAAGAAAGGAACCTGAATAAATAGCAAGCAGATTTCCTTTCTGTGAGGGTTAATTTGAAAAATCTGTGTGCTCTCATATGCCCCCTCAAAGAAGACTGTGATTTTTCTACTTTAAGTTTGCATCACTGCTGTCAGGGGAAGGATGCTGTAAAAGCCATAGAAAATCTATGTTCTTAGAGGTTCTGTTCAAGCTATGACTTTGGTTTGTTCCAGCTTATGTCTATCCTCACAAGTTTCAGCTTGCTCTCATCTTCAGCTAAATTAACCATAAAGCAAAGCCTTGACTCACATTACAGAAGCCTGAGAGAGATGAGTACAAATCTGGAGCTATGCATCACTATATCAAAAGCTGCAGGCCTAAGAAGAAATGCAGAAACAGCCCTAATATTTGCATAGCACTTTGGGTAATGAAGAAGATTTCTTTAGTTTAAGACCTTGGAGTGGAGATTCAAATGTGTTGTCTGAGAGCAAAGAAAATATCATTTGATAGTGATAAAAGGAAGTAGAGTTGTTTAAGAAATAGTGGGATTGGGATAACAATGGATGAGAGGGCAGAATATAGGAAGGAGGGCATCTCTTAAACTAAAAAAGGGCTAAGAAAATGACCTAAAGCTTCATTTGATAAAATTTGGGAAAATTAAATTAGGGTTAACAAATATCGAGGAAGGTTTGCATCTGTGACCTTGGGTAAATTGTTCCATCCTCTGGGTTTCCATTTGTAAAGTAGAAATAGAATGAAGACTCCTTCCTGCATGCCATTATAAAAGATAGAAAAAAAGCCTTTGAAGCCAACATAATGACTCCTCTGTCCAGGGAAATATAACAGCAATAACTCCAATAACTTTCAGTTTTGCTCTTGAATGAGTTCTTTGCTTTTGTCTGAGAGGTAAAGTAGTTCATTCCTTGGGGAAAAATCGAATGTGGAATGGTAGACCACACCCTTTTCACTCAGTTTCATGATGTTATTTTGAATTATTATTAATATATAGAACATTCAATATAAGTTAACATTTTACTGAGTATCAGCCATGTACCCAAGGCTGCAGTAGCTCTGGGGTAGACAAAGAAAAAGTGTGTGACAAGTTTTAGTCTTCAAGAGCCTTAACATCTCAGAAGTTTACTTGTTCCATTTTAAAAGCCAATCTGAAAACAATCCATTATATTTAAAAGTTTAATTTTTAAAATCAATATTACTTCTTGCTCTTAATGTAAGCAACTCACTTATTTTTATATTTTTACTAATACTATATATGTATTATTTATCTTGATATGCATTTCTTCAAGGAACCTCACCTTGGCATTTGTAAATCTCACATTGGCTTGAATTTTGGTGGGATGTCTCTAGGTAAAACAGAAACAAAAGTCAAATAAAAACACTTTTTGAATTTTCAAGCAAATGCAAGTTTGTACATTTTGAAGTTCCACTCAAGTGAAATCTCTATAGGATATGAAAGAAAACTAAATGAATCAATTTTTTGAAATCGCTCAATTCTTGCGTATGCACATTGGTTAATATTTTTGCATATCTATTGAACATTGATGTTACCTCAAGTTAATTTCCAGCAATGGACTAGTATCTTCTGGTGATGTCATCTTTCCCAGACTATTTTTTTTTTCCTTTGAAGTTTTCTAAGACAAATCACTAATCAATTTATTATAAATGATAAGCCTTTCCAAAATAGACCTTGGATTAAAACAACTTTTCAGGAAATAAATATGCTTCAAATGAGGTCTTTGCAATGAATATTATCTTTGTTATGACCTGAAAGTACTTGTTCCAACTCTTCTGTATGTATATGCTTGTGTGTATTTTCAATTAAGTATATTTAAACATATAAAAATGATGTATGACATGGTATACTCATTAGTGGAATTTACGATCACATTACATATTTCTAAGCCGTTTATTAAATGATGCACCAAGAATTTAAAGTGTGTTATTCTTACTTAATAAATGATATACTGTATTACTGTGTTTTTCTTCCAATAATTCAAAGCACATTTTGTTCCTTAGGTATTCAAAATTGAGCTAGTTATACTCTTTAGTTCATGAAATGTGAAAGCATCTTTATATGCATTGTTTTTATGGCAAACACAGTAAGATCGGAGGCAAATATTTAGGGTGACCAATCATCCTGGTTTTCCTGGGACTGAGTAGGTTTCTGGCACATGGCACTTGCCATGAAAAAGTCCCAGCAAATAAGGGACAAATTGGTCATCCTATGGATGTTATATTTCCCACTGATAGTTGGGGAAACTGAAGTAGAGAGAAGCAAAGTGCTTTACCTGGTTGATCCAGCAAACTAGAAGCAGATATTGCATTTAGTCTTCTATATTCCAACAAGAGCATATTTGCAACTAAACAGATCCCTGCTATGTCCTCTCCTTTACTTTCACCTGGAACTGTAAGGAAACCAATGTTATCTTTGCCTTTTTTTGTATGCAATATCCCAAAAGTGCTAGGTTGAAATACTGTGGATACTAGGGAGTGGGGCCCTTTATTGATATCCCACATTATTCAGGAGGAACAGCATTGCCACTTTGTGTTTTAGAGTAGAACAACAGAAGGAATGGGAACTTATAATTATCACAGTTCTTAAGAGCAGAAGAAATACTAGTATAAGTCTCAACTTAACCAAGTACCTCTTAAGACCATTATCTATCTCCAGTCTTAACTGGGCCATATGTGTAATTTCATGAAACAAATCAACTTAAAAGAACCTCAGGAAAATGACCAGGTGGCCACTTTTTGAACAACATGGTAATAGCTAAAATTTACTAAGGGCTTGCTGTGTGCCAGGCACTAGGCTTAGAGCTTGATGTGTATTTGATCAATTCAGCCCCACAACACTTCCATGAAGTAGCAACTAACATTCCCAATTTACAGATAAGAAAAATGAGGTTTAAAATGGTTAAGTGACTCATCTAACATCATACAGCTAATAAAGGTTGGAGTCTGAATTTATACCCAGGCAGTCTGAACCTAGATCCAGTGCTTTTAGCCACCTATTATGTCAGTTTTAATAAAAGCAGCTGAACCCCACAGTTCCCAACGTCCAGTCACTCAGACAGATACTAATTAGAGTAGACCTAAGACTAGCTAGACCACACTTTCCTGAAATGCACAGCAGATGTGTTAGTCTTACCTGTTCAGGTAAAAAGGCATGAAGTTTTCTAGTCATAGGTGTTAAAGGATCTGAAGGAAGACATTTTAATCTGTTAATTAATTCCAGAGTGAGATAAATTACCCTGTCACGATTCTCTTATTTCTTCAATACCTCTATTACTCTTTCTGAAATATGTAAATAATATGTCCTGGGCTTCTCTGAGAAATGACTCGGTAAAATAATGGGAAAGCACAATGCAAACTGTAAAGTGTTTTGTACAATTATCCCATATGTTAAGGAGCTTCCAAAATAGCAATTTCTTTCAATACCCATGCAAAGCAAATGAGACACAGCTGCTAGAATGTTCTGCAAAGAGATAGAAATCCAGCTCTTTAAAACATTCAAGAAGGAAAACACATACCATAAAATTACCCCAACGATGAATTTTACAAGAAGCACAGGAGTGTCTTCAAGTTTTTTTATGGTTAATTCTAAGAGTAACAGCATTGCAAAGATCAAACAAGGCAATTCTTCCACAGAAACCTGGGGAAATCCACTGCTTTAATGACACTTGCATAATAGTTAGAAATATAAATTATACTCACATGAGAAGCAAGAAAAGGAAGCCAAGTTTACTGGCTCTTCTCAACCTTTTCCAGAGACAAGTCTGTTGGTGGGGGAGGGGCGGGGGTGGGAAGGACTTGTTCTAAACTAAACATAAGGAGGACTTTAAAAGAAGAAAAGGGAAGTATTAAGAAAGGATGAGGTGTTCTGGAATGCTATGAAGCATTCAAAGTGACTCAGCACTTGCCAAGGGGTGGCAGCAATTAAATGAGTTTTTTGAAAGAACTCTAATAAAATCAGCATTCCCTGTAATCTCTGAATAAGATTCACCACGAAAGAACATTATCAACAATGTATTTGTGGGGCTGTGGTTTGATCGAAGTTGCTTGGTGGTGAGTGAACTCAGCCATGAGTCACAGACTCCTCAGATGAAGTGGACTAAAACCAGAGGAAGCAGGGTTGGGTCTCTAGGTCTCTGTTCTCTTCCCTCTGTCTCCCCGTCTCCTAGGGGATTTCTGCCCTTCTGCAATCAGACAAAAGGAGCAAGTCAGCTGGCCATTGGACAGTAAGAATTTGTCAAACAAGTGAAATCAATTTTACCTGTAGCACAAAGTATAAAATTTATAAACTGTATAAACATATCCTGAGATGGGGAGGAAGGAAGACTTTTGTGGGGTCTTCTTCATCTATGAGAATGGTTAGTGTAGATGTCTGTATCCATGCAGGAGAACACCTAAGTTATCGGAGATGGAGGCTATGCAGATTATTAAAATTCTTTGGAGAAAAAGAATGTCAAAATTTCTCTTAGTAACTAATTTAACTAATTTTTATCTTTATCCATTAGCCATTAATTTCTGTTCTAAAACATCAGTTTCTCTTGTTCTAAACTGGTATTTCTGAATATGGATGGATATTTTTCCCCATTGAAAAGTGTAAATCCTTCATATATCTACACATAGTTGTTCTCATACTAAACTCATAATGAAAACCCAGGCAATTCTCTTACCCCTTCACAAATGAGAACTTCCCACCTACCACTTCAGATCATAGAAAATATATATATATTGATCTTCTTGCATCCTTTTTCCTATTTCAGTGGCCAACTACAAACTGAATGAAGAGCTTATCTTTTCACATCTTAAGATAAAAAAATTTTAAAAGATTAAGAACTTGAAATCTGACATTTCTGTATTAACATATTTTTTTTTCAAAATGCTTGTATCGATTTTTTTGTTGTTCTGGAATAAACTCAGGTATAAAATATTATAATTTACATATTCATTACCAAATGAACTTATTTATTTTATATAATATTCATGAACTGAATATTTGTCACTTGTTCTGCCAGCCAAATTGTTCTCCTTCATTCATAAATGGAACTATTTTCTGTTAAATAACTGATTACCAAGAATAAAGGGAGTTGACATCTTTTAAATTCTTTAAAAAGCTATTAAAGTCAAGCTACTACCATTTATTTTTCCCCTTAAAAAAAGTTATTGTTCTATTTGATTTATTTTGTTCTGAATAGAAAAATTAAAAAACTAGGATGGATTCTTTTTTTTTCTTTTTTTCAAAAAAACTTTTTATTAAATTTATTAGAGTGACTTTGGTTAATAAAATTATATAGGATTTGAGTGTACAATTCTATAATAAATCACCTGTATATTGCATTGTGTGTTCACCACACAAAGTTAAATTTCCTTCTATCATCATATATTTGATCCCCTTTATCCTTATCTCCCTCCATAATGCTCCCCTTTCTCCCTAGTAACCACTAAACTGTTGTCTGTGTTGATGGATCTCTGTCTTGTTCATTTGTTGCTTTCAGATTTATATCCCACGTGTAAGTAAAATCACATGGTTCTCAACTTTTTCTATCTGACTTATTTTGCTCAGCATGATAATCACAAGATCCATCTATGTCGTCACAAATGGCCATATCTTATCTTTTCTTATGGTTGAGTAATATTCCTTTGTATATATGTACCACATCTTCTTTATCTAATCATTTATTGAAAAATAAACCATCAATAAGACAGAGGCAACCAAATGAATGGGAAAAGATATTTGCATATATCTTTTAGCCTCTGAAAAGGGGCTAATATCCAAAATATACAAAGAACTCATACAATTCAAAATAAAAACAAAATGATCCAATTAAAAAAAAATGAGCAGAAGACCTGAACAGCCACTTCTCCCAAGAAGACATACAAATGGCCAACAAACATATTAAAAGATGCTCAACTTCACTAGTTATTAGGGAAATACAAATCAAAACCACAATTAGATACCACCTCACATCTGTTAGAATGGCTATCATCAACAGGACAACTAATAACAAGTATTGGAGAGGTTGTGGGGGGAAAGGAACCCTTATACACTGCTGGTGGGGATGTAAATTGGCACAGTCACTATGGAAAAGAGTATGGAGTTTTCTCAAAAAACTAAGAATATACTTACCATATGATCCAACAATCCCTCTTCTGGGATTTACTTAAATAATTTGAAAACATTTACCTGTAAAGATATGGGCACCCGGATGTTCATAGCAGCATTATTCACAGTACCCAAGACATAGAAACAGCCAAAGTGTGTGTGTTTTTGTTTTTTTTTTTAAATTTTATTTTGGCATTCTTATAGGAAAAAGAGGGAACATTTTCTATTTCATCAACCAGAACAACACTAGTTTGAGATTGGAACACAATCTGGTTCCAGAAAACCTATATTATAGCTTCCAGAAATGAGAAGAAACTTTTGTCTCAATGAGACAGGTGAGATATTCCTTTTGCTTTTAATATTTGTTAATACCAACATGTGAAACATTTCCACACACACGTTTGGAAGCATGAACCAAATCCTGTGATAGATAGCAAAGTAGCTGACTCCTTGATACTGACCAAACCAGCAACATGCACTTGAATTTGAGTTGGATTTAGATGAGCAATTCAATAAGTTGTATAGCAGAAAGATGACTACGGGCATAGGAATCAAATGACATCATGATCTTGGTGAAAATTTTGCTCTTTTATGAGCAGTTTAGTAGTTGAGGTCAGTCTTTTAATTCACTTATAATTTTACAGAGAGTTTTCACTCTATAGCACTTAATCATTTCTCCCCAACTTGATTTCTTCATTCTTACGATTGGGTTAATACAACTTACTGTGCAGTTCTATCATAAGGACTTAATAAAATTTATATATTAAGCTTACTATAGTGCCTGGTACATAAAAGCTGAATGATTATTTCTTATTCACTATGGTTCTACTACTGAATATTGGTTTTTAATAAGGTAGCAGACTATAGTAATATTCCGCCACCCTCTCAACCCCCAGAAAACACAGTTAACTAAGAAAATCCCTAATTATCACAATTTTATTGTATCTCTCGCAAGGAACCCAGTCACCTTACACCTACTATAATAACTTATTGAAAATTTACCATGAGCCATGCTCTATAATAAGCACTATACATGGGCATCCTCACTTTATTTCTATGAGTTCAATACTACTGTTATTCTCAAAAAGAAAAAAATGGGAAACATAATTTAGGTTAAAGTGTCTACTATCTCTCTCTTTTTTAATCTTATAGGTGTTTCCTATCTCTGATTAAGTTTATAAACTTATAATAAATAAGAATGGCCAAAACTCTCATTAATATCTGTTTAAGAAATACAGACAATATATACAAAATGCAATGACAACACTAAAAAAACAGTCAAGGTTAGCCATCTGTTGAAATAAAAAGCAAAAGGCCTCTGAAGAATTCTTTTGAAAATTACTCCATCCATATTTACCATTTTAAAAATGTTATAGAAATTCATGCATACTGAATTGGCAAATAAAAAACTTCTATACAACCACTAATTTTTACTGCAGCAATGAAGAATGCCTGTGTTTGATACAGAGACATTAACCAGGAAAAGAATTCTTTATTGGGAATACATCACATCTCTATTTAAAAACCTCAGTCAATTTGTATAATTTAGAAAACTTCTAAAATGAAATATTTATGGTATATTTTTTATATTGTGTTTGGCTTTATTTATTTATTTATTTATTTATTTATTTATTTATTTATTTATTTATGTTTGTCTTTCTCCCCCCCAGCTTTATTGAAATATAATAAACACTTAGTTGCTCATATTTACATTGTACAATTCAATGAGATTTTTTTTTCCAGTTATAGTTGGCATACGATAATATACCAAGACAACAAATAACAAGTGTTATTAACAAGTTTCAGTTGTATGATCTAGTAATCAGAGATCCACATAACTCGCAAAGCAATCACCCCACTAAATCTAACACCCCTCTTATCCCTTACATTATTACAACATTATTAACCATCTTCCCCATGTTACACTCTACATCTACATTTCCATGCCTATTCTGCAACTATCCATTTGTACCTCTTTATCCCTTTGCCTTTATTTACCGTCCGCCACAACTCCCCTCCCATCTAGTAGCCCTCAAAATATTCTCTGTATCTATGAGTTTATTTCCTTTTTTGTTGTTGTAGTTGTTGATTTTGTTCTTTAGGTTTCACATGGGACATGGTTCCACGATGTAGCGGTTAGCACGTCTGCTTTACATGCAGAAGGTCCTGGGTTCATGCCCCAGTGGAGCCAGGGTCCATGGTCTACGGCCATGCCACCCTGAATAAGCCGGATGTCTGATCTCAGAAGCTAAGCAGGGTCGGGCCTGGTTAGTGCTTGGATGGGAGACCACATAGGAAGACCAGGTGCTGTACGCATAAATAATAAATAGATAAATAAATAAATAAATAAATAAATAAATAAATAAATAGATTCCACATGTATGTGAAATCATGAGATATTTGTTTTTCCCTATCTTTCTCATTCAGTGCAATACTCTCTAGGTCCATCAAGGCAATATCTTTTGCCATTCCCTTCCTTTTAGTCTGTGTGTGTCTTTAATCTGAAGTGAGTCTCTTGTAGGCAGTACACGTAGGGGTCTTGTTTTCTTATCCAATCAGCCACTCTATCTTTTGGTTGGAACTCTTAATTCTTTTCCATTGAGTTACTTATTGATAGGAATATAGCTATTACCATTTTTTATTTCTGTTTTTTATACATTTTTTTTTTCTTAAAGAAGTCCCTCCAACGTTTCCTGTACTACTGGAAATTTATCGATGATAAATTCCTTTAGCTTATTTTTATCTGGGAAGCTCTTTATCTGTCCTTAAACTCTAAATAATAGCTTTGCTGGATAAAGTATTCTTGGTCATAGATACTGGGTTTTCATCATTTTGAATATTTTGTGTCAAGCCCTTCTCTCCTGTACAGTTTTTTTGAGAAATCAGCTGCCAGTTTTATGGGTGCTCCCTTGAAGGTAACTAACTGCTTTTCTCTTGCTGCTTTTAAGATTCTCTCTTTGTATTTAACCTTTGGCATTTGAATTATGATGTGTCTTGGTGTGAGCCTCTTTGGGTTCCTGGTTTTGGGGATTCTCTGAGCTTCCCGGGGTTGTATGTCTATTTCCTTCACCAGGTTAGGGAAGTTTTCCTTCATTATTTCTTCAAATAGCTGTTCAACATCTTGTCTTCCTTCAGGTATCCCTATGAAATGGATATTTTTACCTTTAATAGTGTCCCATAGGCTCCTGAAATTATTATTATAGCCTTGGCTTCTTTTTTCTTGACATTCTGATTGACTGTCCTCGGCTTCCCCATCCTTTATATTGATGGTTTGATTCTCTTCTTTATCCACTCTGTTTTTCTATCTAATGTACTCTTCATCTCAGATAATCTGTTCTTCATTTCTAACTGGTTCTCTTTCATAATTTCCATTTCCATTTGTTCTTTTATCTTTTTGTCACTGAATTCATCTACATTTCCCATAAGTTCATTGAGTATCTTTACAACCAGTGTTTTGAACTCTGCATCTGTTAGATTGTTTGACTCCATTATTCCTGCATCTCTGTTCTGCTCTCTAATTTGGTTTCTGCTTCTCTGACTTCTTGTTTTCACTGTCTTTCTGTGTCTATTTCTATGTGCTAAGCAAAGCTCCTAAGTCTCCCAGTCTTATTAGTGCAGCTTTATGTAGTAGGTGTCCAGTGGCACAGTCTTGAGAGGGCTTCAGCTGCTGGCCAAGTTTAGTCCCAGCCTGTGCCCCTCAAGGGCCACCTATTAAGATTCAGCAAGCAATCCAAAGATACTGTGCTAAAAGTTGACTCAAGAAACCACACAAGAAATTGAGGCCAACTGCCACTAGTGTGAGTCTTGGCTCTGCTTAGCAAGGATCACCTGACTTGCTGAGGATACACCTGGATGTGGCTTGGGTGTAGCTGTGAGTTGGGGGAGGTGGAGTTTCATGGAATCCTCTGAGTGGAAAAACTTGTTATCCAGTTTGATGACATCTCAGCTATGGCAGCATTGTGTCCACTCACTGGGGGTTGAGAGGGTGGAGTTCAACATAGGAACAATGGATACTACCAGTACTTCTGCCTGGGAGAGAGCCTCACCTCTGGCCCTTGGCCCTCACTTCAACAACTCAGTGTCCCCTGTAAGTCCCTTGTGCTCCCCATGCAGCCTACTCGGTGCTGGTGCTCAGAGTGAACAGGTCCATCACCATGAAAGTCCCTTCGCACATTTTGCTTTAGCCCCACTGGCCACTTTGCTGTTCCCTAAACATGCTACGTATGCTTCCACCTTTTGGTCTTTAGAAAGGCTCTCTCTCCCTTGGCACTCTTACACAGATATATTCATGTTTATAGGCTTACTTGACTCGGGTCTTTGCTCAAATTACACCCCTATTTAAAACTGCAAGAATACACACAACCCTCCCTTGCTAGCCCCTAAAGTCCTAAATCTCATTATTCTTCTATTATTCCTCTTCCTTTTCATAGCATCTATTACCAGGAATATAATATATTGATTTATGTATTATGCTTACTGTCCATTTCTGCTAGAATGTAGGCTCTGCAAGGGCAGGAATTTGTGTAGGTTGGAGTCATATCTTTTCCTAAGCATCTAGAATAGTGCTTGGCATGCAAAGTCACTCAATGGATATTAGATTGAGTTGCATTAAATTAAATTAAATAGGCTTTCAGGAATATAACATGAATTGATAACATTGTGCTTGTACTAAATAAAGACTCAATTTAAAATAGCACGATAGAAGATTATTGTCTAGTATCTAATTAGATCATAAAGCAAGAGGATAGAACATCTAAATACAGGGTTAATTTGTTGGAAAAGAGAGTATGGAATAAAAAAAAAAAAAATCCTGGGAGAAAATGGAGATATATCTTTCTTCTTTTGCTTTTAAAGATTCAAGCAATATATTTTTGGATGCCTCAAAAAGGAGTTTTGAAAATACCATAATAATGTATTCTACAAAGTCAAAAAGGAGTTGAAAATTTCTTTTTTAAAAAACAATTCTGTTTTTCTTTTTCTAGTGTTCGTCATGGCTCTATATAGACACCCTGACTGCAGATGTCTGTCTATGGTTTGATGGCTTAGTTAAGTTCTGTTTCATTAAAGCAGTCTCAGAAAAGAGCAGCAGCCCATGGAATATTCTTTTTACCAGCTTTGGCAACATTAAGGGTGATCAGGTAGCACAGTATTCTCAGTGTGTGGTCTCTGTACCTACAGCATTAGCACCACCTGAGAAGTCATTAGAATTGCAAATTTTTGGAACCCACTCCACCCAAGATCTACTTAATCAGAATCTTGAGGGTAGTATCTAGCTATTTGTGATTTAAGAAGTCCTCCAGGTGATTTTAATGCCTCCTTAGGTTTGAGAACCATTGAGGAAGCAAAATGAGAGAAATCGTCAGAATTGTTCATAAGTTTACACTGACTTCCTTAGCAAGGCAACATTAGAATACAGTTTTCCTTCACTAATAAATGCAGTAAATTCTTAGGTCATCTAGCACCTAACAATGACTTGATGGACTTCTCCTTGCACTAACATTTATGAAATACTCTTTATGGGCACTATGTGTCAGATTAACAAGAAAATGGTAGATTGATCATATTCTAGAAGCATAATTTAACGGATTTCACAATGCTCTGAGACACTCACTACCTGGATCTTCTTCTTCTTAAGATTTCTGACACAGCCCCTACCTTTGAGGAGGAGCTTAATGCTAGAGACCCTGTGTCCCAGATCATTTAATACCAACTTTTGGCTGACTTTGAAGTTTTAACAAAATGAATAAAAAGAATAATAAAGATGATTGATTTCAATACTAAATAAATCTTGGAGCAGCAAGGATTTTATCACGAGGTTTCCTAAAGTCCTCACACTGACCAAACACCATTCAATCAAGGCACCAAGATGTCACAAAGACACATTGGTAATAAAGAGTTTAAAAGTCCCCTTTTGTATCCTATTAATATTTCATACCCAGAACAAAATGTGGAGATACCATGTGAAAAAAACGTTTGCACAAAGGCAATGGAAATTGAAATGCACAGTCAGAAAAGACTAAAAGCTATCTATGAAAAAAAATTTCATTTTACAATTAAAAAATAATGATGTTCAAATATATTTCCAAACAAAGATACGTTAGAACTGGTATATGTCCCTTCTATTATTCTCTTCATTATCTGAGTGTGAGGTTAAGTTTGGAGGGGTTACATTTTTCCAAACACTAGCAGCTCAGCTTTACTAAATGTTCAGGTTAAGTCAATACATTTTTGTAACTAAGAATTAGAGACCTAAGTTCAGGTCTCCACTTTGCCACATGCTGGCTTTATAACTAAAGGCAAATTATTATTTTTTTGGGGGGGGGCAGTTAGAGGTTAAAATAAGAGTAGCTTAGACAGTGTTTTTTGATAAAGTTAAAGCTTTCCATAAAGTACAAAGTCTACACAAATATGAGACCATATTTATCATCAATTAACATTTTATTTAGGTACATATAATGCACTCTGAGTGGCAGTAGGTCCCAGGGATACCCAAATGACTATTAAAAAGTGTTAGTGTTTTTTATTCTATTATTAGAATAGCTGACGAACACCTCAGAATAGTAACCCAAAATGACCTAAAGCATGGGAAAATTAGACTTAGAAGAATTTTTAAACAAATGAAAATTGCTTGATTAAAAAATGAAAGACTAAGAGGTAAGCATTAATATATTTTTTAAAGCTTATAATGTCATTTTAAGATAAACTTAGGTCAGCCAATATAAAAGCAAATAAAGATTTGGGGAAGATATAAGGAAGAAAGAATAAACTCCTTCTAAAAGGACACTAGAGCCAGTGATTGCATTCCTCTGCTGCTCGGCTGAAGATATTTTAACAGTGATTAGCTAATTCTCTCTCTCAATGGATTTAAAGATATGACTAAAAGTGGAGTGCTAGAATAATTCTTCTTTTAAAGTTCCACTTCTAGAACTCTGTGAATGGTAACTAGGTAGATTAAAAGTCCATTTTCTTTTCTCTGCCTTATTTGGCTGATATGTCTAATTCCAGATTTGGAAACTCATAGACATTACCATGAAATGTATCATAGACCATGACTCATTATGAAAAGGATAAGTGTATAAATTGTCTTACCAGTGAAAAATTCTCTGCCTATCCTGCCCTTTTTTCTGGGACAAAATTTCAGTTTTTTTTCTCTGATTCATATCCTGAGGAAATCAAATCACAAAATGGCTATGTTCAATTAAAAATATCTTCATCTCACCATATTTTAAGAATGTAAGATCTTTTTTAATCCAGATATTTATTATTTTCCCAAGAAAGCTTTTCCTTCAGAAAAACCTTGGTGCCATTTAAGATAGTTAAAAGAGTCAGAATTCCATTTATACAGAAAAGTTATGCATTAAGTTCCTTTAGCCAACGTGTCTGTCAATGGCAACCATTTAAAGATGAGAATTAATAGGAGAAAGAGCTAAAGTTTATTTGAGCCCACTGGTGTCGGCTATAATAGGTGATTTTCTACAGTAATAATTGACATTAATTGAATTCTTACTAGGTATGAAGTGCCATTTTAAGTTTTACATGCATTATTTCATTTAATCCAAACTGCTCCATGAGATAAATACTATTATGGATTCCAAATCACAGATGAAGAAAATGAGGATCACAGAGGTTAACTAACTTGTTCAAGATGATATGCCAAGTAAGAAAGAGAGATGAGAGTCAAACCCAGAGTGTCTGATACCTAAACTTAAACTACTATCCTCATATAGTTCTTTAAAAAAAGAGAGAGAGAGAGAAAGGTAGATAAAATGTCTCCACTATGTTTAAGAAAATAAAAGTTCAAAGAAGATAAGTAGCTTAAGAACCCAAAGATTATTAATGGTTTTTAGCCTGGAATTTAAACTCAGGTCAGATGGATTACAACATATATGTTCTCATCATGTAGAGATTAAATTCAAAAGATGAGCAAATATCCTAACTTAAATTCACTCCATGTAAATTATTCTTTTCTTTTTCAATTTTTTGAATTTATTTTATTTATTTATTTTATTAGTTTCAAGTATACAGTACATTGGTTAGACATTTTTATAGTTTATAAAGCAATCCCCTCCCCCTAATTGCTCCTTCTTTCCTCTGGCTCTCCACCTAGCCAATATAACTGCATTCCCTATGCCATGCTTCCCATCTCTGTGACCATCTGTCATTTGCTAATTTGTACTTCTTTAACCCTTCACTCCCATTCTCCTAGTCCCTTAACCCCCCATCCTTTCTGTCTGTCACCAAATTTTCCTCTATATTCCTGAGTCGGTTTTTGATTAATTTGTTCTTTTTGTTCCTTAGATTCCATATATAAGTGAAATTATATGGTATTTATCTTTCTTTGTCTGACTTATTTCAACTCAGTATAATAACCTCTAGGTCTATCCATGTTATTGCAAATGGTAGAATTTCATTTTTTTAATGGCTGGGTAATATTTCATTGTATATATGAACCATAACTTCTTTATCCAATCATCTCTTGTTGGGCACCAGAAATAAATCCATGCCTATATGCTCACTTAATATATGACAAAGGAGACAAGAATATACCATGGGGTAAAGATAGTCTCTTTAATAAATGATGTTGGGAAAATTGGACAGATGCATGCAAAAAAAAAAAGAAGAAGAAGAAAGAAAGAAAGAAAGAAAGAAAGAAAGAAAGAAAGAAAGAAAGAAAGAAAGAAAGAAAGAAAGAAAGAAAGAAAGAAAGAAAGAAAGAAAGAAACTGGACCACTTTCTTATACTGCATACAATAGACTCAAATGTATTAAAGATTTAAATGTAAGACTCAAAACCATAAAATTTCTAGAAGAAAACATAAGCAGTAAACTCTCTGATATTGCTAACAATAATTTCTTTTCAGATATATCTTCTTGGGCAAAGGAAACAAAAGAAAAAAATAAACAAATGGGACTACATCAAATTAAAAAAAAAAAATTGCACAGCAAAGGAAACCATCAACAAAACAAAAAGACAACTGACTGATTGGGAGAAGATATTCTCTAATGACACATCTGATGAAAGGTTAATATCCATGTAAATTATTCTTAAATTGATTCAAATAAACATATGTTTACTTTGTACAGAGCTGCATATGAGACTTTGAAGATAATATGAAATATTAAAATATAGTCTACTTACCTCCAATGAACTTTAAATTCTAGTTGGCAGAGAAAATACGCAAATGAATAGACAGAGATATATCTATACATACCTTACTGTTCAACCGTACACCTGAAACTTACTGGACTTCATTAACCAATGTCACCAAAAATTTAATTAAAATAAATTTAAAAAATAAAGTATATAACAAGTAGAGTTGATTCTATTGCCTATATATTCCTGGCTATTTCATGGGTAGGAAGAAAAGATACTTTGGAGAGCCTATGGAAAGAAAACACAATCTTAGCACTTATCAGATAGGTTCTATTGAAGACATGGCTCATGATCACAGAGCAATGGAAACATGGAAGGAAAAGAAAGGATTTTTCTGTGGTGACAACTAAAACTACTATTACTCTTTCTCTTGGCTAGTAGTTTTCCAGAAGGTCCCATCAAATACAGACTATAATAGTTATAAATCAAACCTGGACTTAATGTTTATAAAGAAAAAAAAAAAAGGCAGAGGGGAGTGAGAGGAAGAGTCGATTTCACCATTTTCAAGGAATTTTCCATTAAATTTATTCAGTCTAAGAGAAAAGAAAAACCTTTTTTCTGAATTAATTTTAAAAATAGAGCTTTATTAGATGTATGTACTAGAAACTCGACTGTTTATTTCAGACTTCCTTCCTACAAACCTTCAATTTAATGAGGAATGGGCTGTTTAAAAGAACCTTTGGGATGGTAAACATGTATTCCCTAATTTCAAGGATGTATCTAAACTGTATTAAACTTTTCTTTATTCTAAAATATAGATTTCAGCCTTTAATAAGACTATTTACTGAAATTTATCCAAGAACATCATTTTCCAAACTATCTATGGAGGAACAAGAGGTACTCAGTATGCTAATGAGTATTGCTAAATAAAACAGTTCTATAGTCAAATAATTTTGGAAAAGCTGAGTTCAATTTATTTTTTACAGCCTCAGATATGTGTGTGTGCATTTTATATCTTTAATGAGGACATACCCAGAACGTGTTTAACCTTCTAATATCTTCTTATTTTGTGGAACTTGTATTAATATCTCATAGGCCTAATATTCTAAAAAAGAAGCCATGTTCTTCCTTACCTAAATTTTAGAAAGGCAACTATCAGAAGAGTTAGGTCCAAGGAGATTAAATAATTCATGGAAGAGAGAGAACTACCAACTGGCCGTATCTGTGATCTCATACTTGGGAGTGGTAGACCTCTATTTCTAGATTTTCTGGGTTTATCTTTAAACAAGAGTGAGTAACAAATCTCTAATGCTTTTCAGGGTCACCCTCATAGCAACATAGAAAATTATTGGAGTCAATCTCCCCTGTAATAATCAGGTCAGAGTTGGTCTTAGTGGGGAATGTGGGAGATGAGGCAGGGGTTTCTTCTCATGGGAGGGCCAAGAACTCTGGAAAATTGAAGGATCACATGGAGTAAAATTATTTACATTGTGTGCTTGAACACACTGTATCAATTACAACTTAGCGTTTTGCCCATAGTCTTTAGGATATATTCAGAGAGTTCAGATTTCTTTAGTGGATCATTCTCTATCTGTCAGATGTACTTCCTTGCCTTCTTCCATACTTGACCAGAGCATAAGACAGACTCACAGAATATAATGGAATTATACTTGTTCAGATCCTTTATATGCTATGTGACTCTTGAAAATGTTATCATTGTTTACAATCATTTACATAGGAGAAAATGGAAGCACTGAAGTGAAAGTTTCACCTCTTAGAGAACTAGAAGGAAATTCTTAGGCTAATTCATCTACAAGGATATATATAGTTCACCTGTTAGAGAGAATGCCTTATAATCACAACATCCAAATGACTTAATTCCTAACATATCACATGTCTAGCTGAGTCAGACTGCCTCCCCTAAAGTGTTCCTCTGCCCTATCCTCAGAGTCAGAAATGTATAAAAAACCATAGTCAACTCATTAAGATGTTATGCATTTATAATAGCATTAACCAAGATGTTTAGCCAGTAAGTACAATTAACATACCTCTTAATGTGAATAATGTATCTTGCCATGTAACTATACTTACATGCCTTTTTAAGTCTTCCAAATATTCTTGTCAGTTAAAAATTCTGTTTTCCTGATAAGCATGTTTAAAGAATAAGTTCGTATAGTACTTTACAGTTTTCTAAGTACTTTCATTTATGTGTCTTATTTTATCCTCAATAAAACTCAGAGATGAATTTTAGTGTCTTTGTTTTATGATGTAGAAATTAGAGATTGAGAAATTATCACTAAGTTAATACCTGGCAGAGTAAAATTGAAATCCAAACTCTTTGATTTCAGATTTACCACTGTCAGCTTCCCATGTAGTAAGGCAACACCTACATTTTTTGAAGGATTCCCTTGTTAAGATCATGGTGATCTCAAGCTTTTCTAAACTCCTAATGTATTATACTATAAAATTAATACTTTACTGGAAATTGTCTTATTTTCCAATAACTTCATCTGTCTTATTGTCTTAGTGATTTCATTTTGCCACAAGCCTTTGATTATGCTGTAATTTCAGGTATTCTCTGAGCTCTCATAGGCTATTCTTACTGCAAAGAATGCTTCTTCCCTCCAGACCTAACACAGCCAGGCCTGATCCTATTCAACAGAAGGCAGCATAGGCTAGCAGTGGCTCCTTTCTATTTCTTGGAAACTCTCTCTGGCCTTCTCACCTCTGTCCTTGCTTCAGGGAGGAGACTCATCCATGTACTCCTATAGCATTAGTGCTGATGGCTATGGCAAACTCATCCCATTTCATTATACTGCAAGTGTCTCTTTATCATATGTTTCCCACTTGGCCTTGATCATCTTGAGAACAGGAATCTTGAATTATTTCTCTTTGAATTCCCAGAACCCACCACACAGTAGACTATCAATAATTGAGAAACAAAAAAATCTAATAAAGAAACACAAATCAATTAAGGCAGTAGTGCCTTTGAAGAGTTCCCAGTCTCAAGGTGAAGAAAAACCTGTTGACAAACCAGGACAAGCAATATGAAGAGTTGGATTTTCCTAGTGAAGGTGGGTTCATGGTACTCTGAGAGCATGGGTTGAAGGGATTGTGTTGTCCAGGCAGTCAGCCCTCAGAGATGGTGAAGTTGGTCAGGGTCTTCAAAGAGAGTAGGTTACCAGCCAGTGTGTGCGAAGTGATAGGAGTAGAGTGGGAATAGGCAGCAAATGAGGACAGCAGGCTTAGTGGAGTTCTATTTTTTTAATGTACAGCAACCCCTTCTCTGGGTCAGTTTCCCCTTCTCCAGCCAACCTCATGGTTCTAATAGCACCTCTCAGTCATGGTATGCTGTTTCTTTGGCCCAGAGGACTTCCCACAGGTTTTACAAATTTCTCCAGGCTCACAAAGGATGCAGATCTGAGAGAATAAGCTGATCTGGAGAGAGAAACCAAGGACAAAGTTGGAGGAAGTGTGTCATGGAAGCAATTGAGTCCTTGATTCTGGTAATTTCTGGAGTTTGGTGTACCCTACATTTCCTAAAGCTTGTTCTTTTACCTCAACTAAATCAAGCTGGGTTTCTGTGACATACAAACATAAGAATCTGGATCTTCACTAAGACCTTAAGAAAATCTCCCACAACATGCACAGAGATAGGTACAAAGTAGCTACTTAATATTTTATTCCTCAAACAGATCTTCTCCCATTGTCTAGTTCATTCCTCTAAATGGAGACACAGGCTTAAGTACCTTTTCCAAAGCCACCCAATCCTACTCATAACAGAATTTACACTAGAATGTGGACTCTTCACAAAACAGTTTCATCCACCACACACTATTTCCTTGTCATTTATTGCTAATCAGCCTCAAGGTAAGGGTGATTGTGGGATTCAAATTTAGTGAAAAAAAGGACACATAATTCATAATAATGACTATAAAGTGATACATTATTGTTTTTTAAATATAGTTCCTCAAAATATAGCTCCTGACATGCATCTTCCTTTGTGATAGGTGGGTATTTTGAGACAAACAAGGCATGCTCCTTTATCTCAAGTAGTTCACCAAATATAGTGAGAAATAGTATGGCTTACCAGAGCTCATATACTTCCAAATTAGCTATCTGGGAGAATATTTTACTAATTACTTTTGAAATTGCTGGTAAGTCCCTTTTGAACCAGCTATGAGCTAAACAAAAATGTCACCTCATAATTTCATAGCTGCATTTAAATTCCCTTTTGAACAAAAATGGTATCATCCAGATGGACCAATTAGATAGGTATTTCATTTTTTGAAAAGGCAAAACACCCTCCAAAGACAATGATTTTCTCCTATGAAGTATATTAAATATATATATATCTACGTACA
>NW_011889309.1:694990-787448 GCF_000151845.1 Pteropus vampyrus | reverse complement strand
AAATCAATTGTAAAATATAAGTTCAAAGATGTTTTGCCTAAGGCTAGGCAGCATCACTGCCCTGAAGGGAACTATATTATTTAAGATGGGTAAATTTTATGTACTATTAAAATAATGAGTCCTAGAATTTATATTAAATTTCCTGATAGGCATATTTTCCTAGAGGCAGGTGCCAGGATCACCTTAAGTTCCTTTCAGCTCTGTAATTCTGCAATTGCTTATACTGGATTTATCCAAGCTTGTGATGGGCTGAAGAGCTATTTCTGTCCTAGTTCTTTTCTTTATATAGGTTAAATCCCATACCAATGAGTACCATAACAATAACCACCTCATGGCCTGGTTATTTTAGACAGCCTGATAAAAATGAGAATCAAGCATGACCTCCAAGCCAGAGTTGGCTGTTACAGAATATGACCTGAATATTATTTAAGCAAAGAGGTAGTCAGTGTCTTAAGTTTTTATTTTCAGCACATCGGGCCACTGCAGAACAGTCAGACTGAAGGTACAGAAAAATTATTTAAGGGTCAAAACCACAGTTCTCACATTCCTGAATCAGTAACTTCATTTGCCTGATATACAATGCAAAATCAGAATGTCTGGGAACTCAGCGCTATGGGTATCCATGTAAAAATAATGTGTATTTTTAGTCTGTCAGCTCCAGCCAAAGAGTGTCAAGGCCACTTGCCCATCCTAATTCAGTTTTATTAACAAGCCTTCTTATCATACTGGGTTCCCCCAAATCCAAGCTTTCTTTCTTCACTCATTCTAAGTAGGGCTGAATTTATACTTATTTTTGCATATGTTGTTCTTTCTTGGAATGAAATGCTAGTTGCTGCTCTTGGTAATGTTCCTCTACAAGAATGTAAATTCCCTAGAGATTTGTTTGTTTGATTCCCAGATGTATTTACAATCTGAGTCCTTGTGCTAGAATGTAAGTTCCACAAAGCATGGAATCTCATGTCTAGAACACTGCTTGTCATGTAGTAAGTGCTTGATAATTATTTGTTGAATTAATGAATAAATACATGATGAACAACCATTCTTTAGGACCAACTCCAATGCCACTCCTCCTCTCCCAAAGCAGTTATGGGTCTTTCATCTGACTCATTAGTACTTTGCATTTCTCTATTATAACATTCATGAGATAACCTACATATTGTTTATGTTATATATGTTTTCCCAGATAAATTGGGGAATATTTTATGGAAGGAATTATGTTTTATAACTCCATGTTCTGTGAGCCTAAAACAATAGGAGTGCAATAAATGTTTACTGCTCGAATAGTTAAAAGAATGATTAAAAGTGTTTCTCTCATAAAATGAACACTGACGATTTATGATTTACCATTATATCTCAAATTCTTCCTAGACACCAGAGGTTTCCAAACTGAAGAAGCTGTGAGTCACCAGACTTGGAAGGGAGGGATATTTGTTTGTGGAGGACTTGTTTCCCGACCTCAGTGAATCACATGTATAATCACCCCAACTGCATCCTGTCCGGGGAAGTAACCAAACCCCTATTTCTGGTCCCAATGTCTTTTTGGTGTTATGAGTAAATGCCACTGGCATGTCATTAAATAAATGCCCTCAGAAAGCCCTCAGCCAGTGCTATAACCTCCGATAGTCAGGTTATAGAGGAGCATTCTTGCAGTTAGTGTACAGGATGAAGGTGTTACCTTATTCATGTTGCCTGGACTATTGCTCTAACTGCTAAGTAGGGACACTGCCTCCAAGTTCTTTTCAAACATTTGTTACACTCTTTTCCAAATCACAGTATGGTCATGTAATTCTCCTGAAGAAAAAACAATGTGATGGTTCTCATCATCTACAGAATAAAAACCATACTTCTTAACCTATGATTCTAGGCCCTCTCATATCTGTCTCTGACCTACTTCACCAAACTTATCTGCGTCCACTCCCACATAAATATGTGCTACAAGTAGAATGAACAACTTTCTGATCACATGCAAATTTTATACTTTGCTCCATGCTTTGTTCCCTCTCTTTCTTCCTAGAATGCATACTCTCTTCCATTTCTATATGCCTAAACCTACATATTCTTCAAGATTCACAAAATGCCACTTTCTCCATAATATCTTCAGTGACTGTCCATTAAGGAAGAACACTTCTCCTTTGAGATTTTATTTGCACTCTCATTCCATTGCTTATTTCTAATGTGTATTATAAATTCGCATGAACATGCTCATATCTCGAATAAATCACTTCCTGGAGAATGTCTGAATCATAGTCAATGTGATAGTCCTTCAACTCCTGGCAATGCTAGCCATAGTGGACTCCCAACATAAAAGTTTGTCGAGTAGAAAAATTGAAAAAGTTTGAATATTTAAATCCTTATCTTTGGCTTGGAATCTTCAGGAAAGGTTTGACATGGAGTTTCTTGCTCTCATCTCTTGTGTTTTATTCCTTACTTCCTTTCCAAGAAAACATAATGTTAAGAAAATCGAGATATCAAAATTACAACTAAATAATAGAAAAATCATCATTGAGAACCACATGAAGACTAGTCAAACAGAATTCTTATAACTAAGGATTTAAAGAAAAGCCACATTGAGACTAGTAGGATGGGCAGAGACATGGAACAGGCAGGTCCCACACCCAGGGTGGGTAGTTAAGAAACAGAAAGGATATCTCAGCTTTGGCGGTTTCCTGGAGGAGTGAGGAGCCCAGCCTCACATTAGGCTCCCAACCTAGGGCCTCAGTGCCTGGAAGAGAGTCCCCATAACATCTGGCTGTGAAAAACAGCAAAGATTGCTTCTGAGAAAGACAAAGCACTGCTAGAGACCAAGACATATCTTGCATAGGGCCAGTGCACAACTCATTTACTCACAAACCCACTTGCTGTAGGCTCCAGCACAAGGGCAGCAGCTCATAAAGTGCCAGGACATATGGGGAGAAACTAAATTGACTAACTTTAGGATGAGAACTGGAGAGGCAAAGATTGGGGGAACTCTCTCCAGGGACAGAAGTGCTGGAAGGCTCCATTGTTCCTTTGTGGAACTCCTCCAACCCAGCCAGCTCAAAATAGGCAGGCACAAAATCTGAGCTCTCCATTACCCTGGCTGACAACATTCATCTCACCCTGGTGATTCACTGAGACCCCATCCCACTCAACTCACTCTCCTGTCCTGAGCCTCTTCCACTAGCTCCTTCACACAGGCAGCATTCCTTCACTTATAATGTGGACTTTACCACAATCTTTAAAAGTTTCACAAACCCCAAACAATCAGTGGCCACTCTTAGTGTAACTTCAAGCTCTTACTAAGTGGCCCCAAACCCAGCACAAGTGGTGACTGGTCTAAACTTGCATAGTAGTTCCCATCAGGTAACCACAAGCTTGGCATAAGTAGCAACCAGTCTTGGCCTGGAATGTATCTTCAACTATGTGACTAGAATTCTGGCAAAAGAAGTAAGTGGGTGCAGTTCACATTGTGGTGTGAAACAAAGGGTCCTAAGCCCAGCACAAGTGGCAGCTAACCTCGGTTAGCAGAATAGCCTCTTCCAAGTGCCTCTAAACCTACCACAAGCATCAATCAACCACAGATCACTTTGTAGCATTTACCAAGAGGCCCCAAGCAAGGCACAGTGACAACTGACTTTGGCGTACACTAGAACCCCTCTCAAGAGTCTCTAGAAACAGCACACCCAGTGGCTGGTTTTACGACACACCAGAGCACCATCTAGGCAACTTCATAAATGACATACCTGAAGGTCAGACACAGCTGACATCAGAGCCCTGCTAAAGTGATTGCCACACTGTATGGTAGACTACTGCAAAATAGCTCCTCTGCTGAAGTCATGAATAGACCTCACAGCCAGTCAGCCTGAGGGTCAAACCCACCAACTGCTGTGCCAACAGCAGTTTAGGCTCAACTACAACTGGAGGGCACACTACCTACCCAAGGGACACCCAGGGAGATTGTGCTACTGGACAGGACACCTTCTACATAAGGCCATTCTGTTAAGATTGGGAGATATAGAAGATCTATCTAATATGTAGAAACAAAAACAGGGAGGCAGCCAAATAAGGAGAAAAAGAAACATGTCCCAGATGAAGTAGAGGACAGAACTCCAGGAAAAGGAGCTAAACAAAATGGAGCTAAACAAAATGGAGCTAAGCAATCTACAAGATATAGAGTTCAAAATAATGTATAAGAATGCTCAGTGAACTTAGGGAAGAATTGATGAATTCAGTGAAAACGTCAACAGAGACATAGAAAACATAAAAAAGGTGACAGCAGACATAAAAAAGGTGGTCAGAAATAAAGAATACAGTACTTGAAATAAAGGATACATTAGAGGGATCAATAGGAGATTAGATGAAGCAGAGGATCAAATCAGTGATTTGGAAAACAAGGTAGCAGAAAACTTGAACAGTAAAAAAAAAAATTCAAAAATGAGAATAATTTAAGGGGCCTCTGGGACAACATCAAGCACAACAATATTCGCATCATAAGGGTACCAGAAAGAGAAAAGAAGGAGCAAGGGACTGAGAACCTGTTTGAGGAAATAATGACTAAAAACTTCCTTAACCTGGTGAAGGAAATAGACTTACAACCCCAGGAAGTGAGTGCAAAGAGTCCCAAACAAAATGAATCTAAAGAGGCCCACACCAAGGCACATCATAATTAAAATGCCAAAGGTTAAAGGCAAAGAGAGAATCTTAAAAGCAGCAAGATAAAAGCAGTTAGTTACATACAAGGGCGCTCCCATAAGACTGTCAACTGATTTCTTAACAAAACTTTGCAAGCTAGAAGTGATTCACATGAAATATTCAATGTAATAAAAACTAAAGACCTATAATCAAGATTACTCTACTCAGCAAGGCTATCATTTATAATTGAATGAGAGATTGTTTCCTAGAGAATAAAGACCTAAAAGTGTTCATCACCACTAAATCAGTATTACAAGAAATGTTAAAGGGACTACTTTACGAAGAAAAGAAAAGATTAAAATTAGGAATAGGAAAATATACGAAAGGAAAAATCTCTCAATGACAAAAGTAAACAGTATAAAAATTATGGATCAACAAACTATAAAGCTAGTACAAAGGATAAAAGACAAATTAGAAATATCATGTGTAATTGCAACAATAAATTAAGGCATACATACAAACACACAAAAGAGGCAAAAAAAGTGACAAAAACATAAACATCGAGGGGTGAGTAAACATTGTAGTTATTTTAGAAAGTATTCAAACTTAGCTCCCATCAACTTAAAATAGACTGCTATAAATACAACGTGGTATTTATGAAGTACTTGGTGACCAAAAACCAAAAATCTATAAAAGATATACAAATAATAAAAAGAAATAATCCAAACATAACTCTACAGAAATCATCAACATAAAAAAAGGAGCAAGAAAATAAGAACGGAACAGAGAATTACAAAAACAACCAGAAAACAATTAATAAAATGGCAATCATTATATATTTATCAATAATCTCTTTAATTGCTCCAATCAAAAGATATAAGGTGGCTGAATGGATTAAAAATAATATGACCCATACATATACTGCCTACTAGAGACCAACTTCAGATTGAGATACACGCAGACTGAAAGTAAAGGCATGGATAAAGATATCAAATGCAAACAGAAATGAAAAATAAAAGCTGGGGTAGCAATACTTATATCAGACAAAATAGACTATAAAACAAAGACTGTAACAAGAGACGAAGAAGAGCATTTCATAAAGATAAAAGAATCAATCCAACAAAGAGAATATAACCCTTGTAAATATTTACACATCCGACATAAGAGGATCTAAATATATAATGCAAATATTGATGAACATAGAGGATGAGACTGACAGTAAGACAATAATAGTAGGAAACTTTAACACCCCACTGACATCAATGGATAGATTGCAGAGACAGAATATCAGGAAGGAAATAGTAGCCTTAAATGACACATTATACTACATGGACTTAATTGATATTATTAGAGCATTTCACCCAAAGTAGCAGAATATATATTCTTTTCAAATGCATACAAGACATTTTCCAGGATTGACCACATGTTAGGCCACAAAACAAGTCCTAATAAACTTAAGAAGACTGAAATAATATCAAGCAACTTCTCTAATCACAATAATTTGAAACTAGAAATCAGTTATAAGGAAACTAAAAAACAGATATGTAGAAGTTAATGACATGCTACTAAACAATGAATGGGTTAACAATATCAAAAAAGAAATTAAAAAAAAAAAAACTTGAAACAAATGAAAATGAAAACACACCATTCTAAAATCTTTGAGAAGCAGCCAAATCAGTTCTAAGAGGAAAATTTAGCAATGCAGGCCTACCTCAAAAACACAGGGAAAATCCCAATGAACAACCTAACCTTACACCTAAAGAAATTAGAAAAAGAAGAACAAACAGAGTCCAAAATGAGTAGAAGGAAGAGAATAATAAAGATAATCATGGAAATAAATAAAATAGAGTCTAAAAAACAAACAAACAAAAACAGAAAAGGTCAATGAAACCAAGAGCTGTTTCCTTGAAAAGATAAATAAAATTGATAAGCCTTTAGCAAGACTAATAAGAAAAAATAGACGTCCCAAATAAATAAAAACAGAAATGAAAAGGAGAAGTGACAATTAGCAACACAGAAATACAATGGATTATAAGAAAATACTACAAAAAGTTATATGCCAACAAAGTGGATAACATAGAAGAAATGGATAAATTATTGAAAATATACAATCTTCCAAGACTCAATCAGGAATAAACAGAAAATCTGAATGAACTGATAACTACTAACAGAATTAAATAACTAATAAAAAACTGCCAACAAACAAAAGTCTTAGACTAGATGGTTTTGCAGGTGAATGTTACCATACATTAAAAAAAAGAATGAAAATCTATCCTTCTCAAACTATTCAAAAAAATTAAAAAGGAGGAAAGGTTCCCAAACTTATTTATGAGGCCAGGATTACGCTGATACCAAAACCAGACAAGATACCACCAAAAAAAAAAAAAATTATAGTCCAACATCCTTGATGAACATAGATGCAAAAATAGTCAACAAAATATTAGCAAACCGAATTTGGCAATACATTTAAAAGATCACACACTATGGTAAAGTGGGCTTTATTCCTGAGATGTAAGATTGGTTTTATATCCACAAATCAATTCATGTGATACTCCAGAGAAACATAATGAAAGATAAAAATCATATGATCATATCAATAGATGCAGAAAAAAATTTGACAAAATCTAACATCCATATATGATAAAAAAAAAAAAGAAAGAAAGAAAAAACTCTTACCAAAGTAGGAATAGAAGGAACAAAGCTTAACATAATAGGGGCCATATATGACAAATTCACAGTTAACATTATACTCAATGGTGAAAAGCTGAAAGCTTTTTCTACAAGATCAGGAACAAGATACAGATGTCTACTTTCATCACTTTCATTCAACATGATATGGGAAGTCCTAGCCACAGCAATGAAACAAGAAAAAGAAATAAAAAGCATCCCAATTGTAAAGAAAGAAATAAAACTGTCATTATTTGCAGATGACATTAAACTATATAGAGGGAATCCTAAATAATCCATCAAAAAACTATTAGAACCTATAAATGAATTTAGTAAAGTAGCAGGATACAAATATAATATTCAAAAATTGGTTGCATTTTTATACAGTAATGAACTATTGGAAAGAGAAATTAAGGAAGCAATTGCATCAAAAATAAAATACCTAGGAATAAATTCAACCAAGAAAGTGATATACCTATACTTGGAAAAGTATAACACATTGAAGAAAAAAATTGAAGAAGATAAATAAGTGGAAGGGTATACCATGTTCACGGATAGAAAGAATTAACATTGTTAAAATGTCCATACTACCCAAAGCAATCTACAGATTCAATGCATTTCCTATTAAAATACCAATGGCATTTTTCAGAACTAGAACAAATGATCCTGAAGTTTATATGGAAACACAAAATACCCTGAATAGTCGTACAATATTTGAAAAGAAGAACAAAGTTGGGATATCATGCTACCTGGTATCAAACTATACTACAATGCTATAGTAATCAAAACAGAATGGTAGTGGCATAAAAACAGACACATAGATTAATAGAACATGATAGAGTACATGAATACACCCATATGCCTATATGGTCATTATTCTATGACAAAGGAGGCAAGAATATACAATGGGGTAAAAACAATCTCTTTAATAAATCATGCTGAGAAAAGCAGACAGACACATGCAAAAAAGATGAAACTAGACCACTAATATTGTATACGAAAACAAACTCTAAATGGATTAAAGACATAAATGTAAGACCCCAAACCATAAAACTCCTAGAAGAAAACATAGGCAGTAAACTCTTTGGCATTGCTCTTAGCCATGTGTGTGTGTGTGTATATATATATATATATATATATATATACATGGGCTATGGCTCCCTGGGCAAGGGAAAAAAACAAACAAATAAACAAATGGGACTACATCAAACTAAACATTTTTGAACAGAGAAACTATCAATTAAACAAAAAGAGAATGTACTGACTGAGAGAAAATATTCTCCAATGATATATCTGTCAAGAGATTAATATCCAAAATATATAAGAAACTCATACATCTTAACACCAAAACAAACAAACAATCTGATTAAAAAATGGGCAGAGGACCCGAACAGACATTTCTCCAAAGAGGACATACAAATGGGTAATAGACATGTGAAAAGATACTCAACATCACTAAACATCAAGGACATTCAAATTAAAATCACAGTGAGGTATCATCTCACACCTTTCATAATGGTTATCATCAATATATCAACAAACAGCAAGTGTTAGCAAGGATGTGGAGAAAAGAGAAACCTTGTGTATTGTTGGTGAGATTGTAAATTTGAAAACACTATGGAGATTCCTCAAAAAATTAAAAAATAGAATTACCATATGACCCATCAATTCTAGTTGTAGGTATTTAGCCAAAGAAATCCAATACACTAATTCAAAAAGATATATGCACCTTTATGATCACTGCAGCATTATTGGCAACAGTCAAGATATAAAAGCAACCTAGGAGTCCACCAATAGATGATTGGATAAAGATGTGGTACATATATACAAAGGAATATTACTCATTCTTAAAAAAGAGTGAAATGTTACCATTTCAGAAAACATGGATGGACCTAGAAGGTATCATGCTAAGTGAAATAAGTCAGACAGTAAAAGACAAACACCACATGATTTCACTTATATGTGGAAATAAAATAAAATTAAAAAAAAACAGAAACAAACTCATAGATACAGATTAAAAATTGATGGTTGCTGCGTGAAAAAGGGGTTGGAGAGGATGGATGAAAAATGTAAAGCGATTAAAAAATACAATTATGACAATAATCTCAGGGATGTAAAATACAACATAGGGAATATAATTAGTACATTGTAATAACTATGTATGGTGTCAAGTGGGTACTAGACTTACTGGGGGGGCATGGAATTATTTTGTATGGCACATAAGTGTCTAATCACAGTGTTGTATACCTGAAATAAATATATTGATGTCAACTGTAATTAAAAAATAAATTTGAAGAAAAAAAGGAAAAAAAGTTTTTGTCTCTGCAAACAACTTGTTTTATAGCTATGGATCTCAAAGGCAAAGCCTTAATCCCAAGCTTCCTTCTTCTTGATATCTAATACCTTGGTGGCCTTCCTTGCTAGTAGATCGAACAAGCTTGAGGGAAAAAAATCTAATTTTAATAATAAAGTGAGGAAAAAACATAAGTAATAGGAGATTTGCTGTTTCAAAACTCAAACTTTAAAAAAGATAGCATATTCCAAAAGAAAGACTTTTGTGTTACTAATTATTTCAGAATATCCATGCCAATTTTAGGGTGGATACATATACTTTCCTTCAGTATGGAAAGTGAGAGTTGATGCAATAAAGTTTAGCTTTGGTTGCAAAGTACTTTGCTCTCCCTTCTGTTTATTAATATTACTCTGGTTATGAAAATAGGATGTAGAAGCAGACTAGGTTAAAATCACCCAGGCCAAAGTCAGATAAAAAGGAAACAGAATGTGAAGAGTTTTTGCTTCCTCTACTGTCTTTTGGCTGTGACCACATCTGGGTGGGTAAATGAGATAGGTAACCATTATTGCAGCTTGAAAGCCATTTCCTTTACTGCTTCTCTAAAGACTGCCATGAGGACAGCACTGTTCCCTCTTCAGAGGCCAAGTCCTATCTCCACTACTTAATGGCTGAATGACCCTGCAAACTTTTTTCAGTCTCACTTAACTGATGAAGTTAAGTGAGGATGATAATACCTGTTACAAAATAATGTGGTCAGACTATAAACTGTAAAATTCTGTTCAAATATTAGTTGGTTATAAATTCAAAAATAACTGGTTTTGTTTTTGTTTTCATTATTCTATATCTGCGCTTGACAAACTTTTTCTATAAAGGGCCGAATAATAGATATTTTAAGCTTTACAGGCAATATGGTCTCTGTTGTAATTACTCAATTCTGCCCTTGAAGTAGGAAAGCAGCCCTTGACAACATGTGAATGAAGAGATGTACTTTGTTCCAATAAAACTTTATTTACAGAAACAGGTGGCACACTGTATTTGGTCCATGATCCATGTTTGCAAATTCCTTCTGTAAACCTTTGGAGAGAATGAAACACCAGAGGCAAACAGAAGGACATAGCTATAATTTTTTTCCAGTATGAAGACTGATATTATCAGTTTTTGTGTGCAATTGTCCTGAGACTCACACATCTCTTTAAGATACTTTTCAAAATCAGTTTTAGTTTTGTACATTATCTCACCATTTTCTTCATCATCATCATTTTGTACCTAACTGAGAAGTATTACCAAGAGAGGCATAAAAAACTCTCGTTTTCTATATCCACCACTTGACCACACTGTCTTCTGGGAAAGACAGCTCTGATTATTGTTACAGAAAATATCAATTATAGTTGTGGTAAAATGTCGCTACATTTTTTACCAAATTGATCCTTTGAGCAAGATGAATTTTAATGCATTGGTTTATTAACCTAAAGGTTGAGCTAGACTGAGAGCATCTGAATGACTTGTTCATAATTAGTATTATTTATAATTATTTTACTTGGGAAAAATATCACCTTAAATGTCAGGATGTTTTTTTAATTGCTTCAGATGAGATTCAAAATAATTGACTTTGCAAATATATTTTTAAAAACTTATTTAAAAATATCTGAAGTTGCTGAGAATCAGTCTGGAAGAGGCAAGATATTGATATTCATTGCTAGGAACAGGAAGAAATTGATTCATGATTTTTTTAACCACATGAATTGCATATTGAGGTCACTTCTGGACTCTAAAATAGCTGAGATGCTGTTAGAATGACGTGTTCGTTCTTCCCAATCAAATATACTCTCTGAGTACACCATGTGGATGTCAGTGTATGTTTTTTGCTCAAACATATATTTGTATATATTTTGTATTAAAAGGGGAGTAAATACATGCTTGAAAGAAGAGATGCACGGGTGTGTGTTTGGTGGTTTTAGAATAATAAAGTCGATGTACATATTGTGCATCTAATCATGTGATTTAGATAAGATATCAACTTTTTGAAGATTAGTAGGTGTAGATCTTAAACTTAGCATCTCTAAGTATTCAATTTATCTGTTGATTGGTGAAATAAAGAAGTAGGAGGACACATCAACATCTGGAAATGTCAGCTTTTAAAATTATTAAGATTCTGAAATACAGGTAGATCACTAGTAAGAAACATGCATCAGAATAACGATGATGATGATGCCTTATAATTATATAACACTATAGAATTACAAACACTTGGTGTGTTCAGGTATAATCTCATGTGCACCTCACACCTACATTTGAATGCAGAAAGGAAGGGCAATAACAACTTCATTAGACGACTGGGGAAGAGAAGGCTCAGTGAAGTCAAGGGTTCTGCCCATGTCTGCACTGCCTTCTCCATACACCACAATGCTTCTGGAACTAAGAAAAGGGTAATGTGTTCACAGGTATCAAAGCCTTCATAGGTTGACTGACTCAGACTGACCCAGAGAGTGCAGAACCTGATTTTCTATCTGAGACATCTCAGTGAATAAGTAGTGTGAAAGGAGCATCTCAGGCAAAGACTATGGTGATGGGATTATAAATACAGTCTATTGTTTGCTTCTTCCAAGCAAATTCAGTCTGATCATATGCCTGAGATACAATGTGACATTCAATCAGGCAGCACAGTGTCTAGGACATAGACAGATTACTCTATCAGGTAGCCAAGCAGACGCCATCAATCACTATCTACATGTTTGAGAAATAGAAAAACTTAGCCAAGGCCAGGAAAACAAACATTTGAAGGTGGCTAAAAGGGAAAGAACATCGAGTTTCCCACTTATCTGCCAAGGAGTTTCCTCTAGAAAGTGTGGCAGAAATCCACAGCAGTGTATTTAAATCCCCCCTTCCCTCTCCAAAGCTCAGTAGGAAAACACCCTGTAAGGACATATTAACCAAATAATTATTATTAATGTCATCTTTTATTTAGCTAGCAATTATAATCTATTAAGAGCATTTATTCACATTATCACATTTATTTAATCCTCTAAAGAAAAACTCTAAAAGGCTCATCAGTAATATATTACTCTTTCCCTTTTATAGACAAAGAAAAAGTATGCTCCGACGTTTCCTTGCTTAAACTAATCTCAGGAAATGGCAGAAAGAGAACTTCTGACTCCTAGTTCATTAATGGGTGCAACTGTAGAGACTAGAAGGAAAAGGGGAAAGTCTGAAACATTAGTTCTGAGGGAAGAGAATCTGAAAACACCATCAGACCAAAATTCCTCCTAGTTCAGGTCAAAAGTACATGGTAGGTGTGGCTACATGACACACAATCGGAGCAATTAGATAGACTTTCAGGTACTCATTTTGAATTTTCTTGTTCTACTGAGCATTTGCTCTCAAACTCTGCCCTGTGACATTCTGTGAAATTTCTAGGGCGGTCAAGTTGGAATCAACTTCAAACCAGTGTAAGTCTCTAATTCTGTTCACTAAACTTCCCTTTCCAGCTCCTGGGCCAGTCCTTTGTATCACAGTCTACAAGCATTTTTTTTCTTTCTTTTAAGCTCCTTCTAGGCTCTTCCCCCCACTCTCACTCAATCTCCCAGCTCCTCTCTGCAGTGCCTTCTCCCTGACCCACTGTGTCTGCTTCATTCACTTCTCCCACCGTCAGGGCCTCTGTGCCTCTTTAGCCTATGAGTCTCTCCCATTGACCTCTCTCGGGAACCTATCTGAGCTCTGCAACCACAGGGACCTCCTGGCTGCCCCTCAAATTTCTTGTTTCTGTCTGTTTGATACCTCTTGCCTCCATCCAGGGCCTGTGAGCCATGAAAGTCCTCAAGCTTTTTGTTACTTTTTCTTCTTAGTTTATAACACTAGATAATAACAACAAACAATAAAAGATGACATTAGTTGTGGTCGTCACCCTCAGCCTCCAGAAGTGTTATCTCAGATCCTAACATTGCAACAAAGAAATCTCACAGTTGGGTGCATTGCCTGCAAATCAGAGGACAAGGAGAAAACGAAAGCTTCCAAAATTCCGCTGCCTTCCGGGGGCTCCCCCTTGTGGGAGATTTGGGGCATGGCAAGGCAGTACCCAGCTGAGCCAGTGCTTTCATGAGAAGAGAGTGAGTGAAAAAAAGAGGGCACACACTCAGGGGTGTGACCCAGAGGGTGTGGAGGCCAACTCCAGCCATGAATAATGCCCACTGAGTGAGCTGCAGTGTTGAGGCCCTTCGTAATTAATCAGAGAAATGCTTTGGGAAGACAGAGTTCTCGGTGCCCGGAAGTCTCCGAGTCCAGGTGAATATGGCATGAGTCATGAGCTTGCACAGCTCATGCTCTGTATGGGAAGTGGCGATTGGCAATCATTTGCCTCTGCTTCGTGTCCAATTCCCTCACCAGCGCAAATGTATCATAAAGTTGGACATTCACACAGAGCTGTGCTGGGGAGACAGGTGTGGTCTCCGCCGTCTGGGGAAAGGGTGATGGTCCAGTCTCCTGGGCTCTCTCCAGGGTGAGCACACAGACTTTTGGAGTCTTGGCACCTTACTGCTCCCCACTTTGATGAAAATAGACAGTATGTCCAAACAGGATCTTTCTCCAGAGACATATAATCTCATCATTCTCACATACCCTTATAGACAGGGTAGGAAATCAATTACTCTTTCTACAAACAGAATCAGAGGCTTATGCAACAAAGTAAGATGTCTAATACACTGGGAAAAAAAGCATCAGTGGAGCTAAGGGCCCAGGTTTCCTGATTTCTCCCTGCCCCATGTGTTTAGACTATGCTCTGTCTCTGGAGAGAAATGGAAATGATGCTTGCTGATTTTCCTTAGTGCAGGGCAATGAGCTGCACTGTTAAGGAGTACTGATTGACTCCCTAGCCATGAGGACAGCATGCTGGGTGTGACACAGATAGAGAGACCCAGACTGAGCCTGCAGGAGAGAATTTGTTATTATGTCAAATGTCGAGAAAACAACCAATGATTCTCTTGGAATGTTCTTTATTTACCAGAACCAGAAGTAGGGCCTGACTAAGGACATTTGCAGAATGACAACAGTGCTCTGGTCAGAGTTTACCACATGTGTTGTGATACATTATCTCATTTCACTATCATACTACTTCTGAGACCTTGGTTGTTAAGTCAGGTTAACTCCAGTTTTATAGATGAGGAAACTGAGGTCCAGGTGGTTACCATAAAATAAGTGGCAGGGATAGGAATAAAATTTAGATCTATTTATGCCTAGGACTTTTCACCACATCACATTGCCTCAATAACTCTTTTAGTCATCCTGCCAAAGGATCTTTGGCCAGGGGGTCAACATAAAACACCTCATATTAATTTTAACAAATGACATCTCAAGCCAGTTCCTACTGATCTCTATTAAATGCCACTACGTTCCTGATGTTGGTGGCAGCTCTGTACTGAACCATATGAGAAGACTGAGTTGGATTAAAATCATATATTACTGGTACGAAGAAACAAACAAACACTAGGCAAAAGGAGCTATGTGCTACTAAAATAATGATGATGGTAATGATGATGATGATGAAATAAACACAAGCCAAGTCCAGATACTGATCATAAACTCAATAAATATTTCTCTGACCTATATTGGGCTCTGGACTGAATATTAAAAAAAGGAAAATAAAAAACCTGCCCTGAAAACATTTAAACTTTGTTATAGTCAAGTAAAAAACCATAAGGATTTGAAGAATTCAAGGAAAGCTGCAAAAACAAAATAAAATAAAACAAAATCCCTTTCATGCAGATAGATCTAAAACTGAGGACCTTCAGTGATAAGACTGCTACGAAGGATGGAATAAGTGTCCAGAAATCTTCTCAAAGAGAAAGTATCAAGGAATCTGGAGCATAGGAAGAACACTGGGTCAGGGGTTGAAGAACAGGAAAACAAATGGGGTAGAAAGGAGAGTCTTGTTCCTTTGGGGCTGGTCAGAGCATCCCTTTCTGCTCTGGACCCCACACCAAACAAAATGAAGTACACTGAAAATAGAGCAATCAAAGTATAGAAGAGACTGCAAATCTTGTCATGAGGAATTTGGAAATGTTTAGGTAAATGAAGATACAACTCTGAATAGGAAATAATTACTGACTTCAAATACCAAAGGCTCTCAGGTAGAAAAGAGATGAGATTTGTTCTGTGGAGTTTCAGGGAATAGAATGGAATCAATGGGGAGAAAGTCCAAAGAGAATGCTTTTTGAATCACTAAAAGAAAAACATTCTGCTAATTCAATCCAAAATTGGAAAGATTGCTTTCTGTCTAGAGATGATTAGAAGGGCTCTGTCATCGGAAGTTCTTTGGTCAAGAAGAGCGTCCAAGCATGAAGATCTACTGGACTGAAGTAACTCTTGAGGATGCCTCCAGCTCTGAGAGCGTTTGGATCTATAAACAACGTACAATCCAAAAGAGAAACTAGACAAGAGAAACACATGAAATCCTCACACAGAGCATTTAACTCCTATTGATATTTGTTGTGGTCTAATCTCTTCGATGATTACATAAACACAAAGCATGCTTGCTGCCTCTTCCTCTCTTTCCCACAAACAAAATCATTTATTTTACTATCTCAAGTAGTTCCAATAGTTAAGCCCTTTAGCATAGAAAACACAAAGAAAAAGGCAAAACTCCTATCCCCTGATCAGTTTCAGGAGGCTCTCAGATTTTAAAAGAGATGTTTAGAAGTTATTTTGTTGAATACTCTTATCCCTCATGTCTGAAATCTTGCCATATCTTCCCTGATTGAGTATTGTCTGATCTCCGTTGGAATGTTTTCCCCAAAGCTAATTTCACTGTAGGCTAATTTCACTCTAATGGAGAAAGAAGCAAAATATACATATACAAAATGCATCAGCAAGACATGGAAACAAAGGAAAAGAAAAATGATACTTTTCGTATGCACTACGTCAGAGTAAAAGGACAGAAACTAAAATTAATCAGAATTTTTAAAAGTTGGAATTATAGTAAATTAAAAAAAAAATACCACCTTCAGTTTGAGTGAACATTACTTATGACACATGGACTGGTAAAAAGCATAGGTGAAATTGTTTCCCATTATGCTATCTTTTGCCTATACGTGGAAGCATTTCAATGCCAGTTGAAAAAGTAGAAGAATAGGGGCAGGAGACAATTTTTAAAAAGTTGAAGACTGCTAATAAATAAGAAAGAAATATTGTGGAACTTTGAGCGATCCTGGTATGTGGTATGTGTTTGGAATTGCTTACATGACGTGAACTAGGGAAGAGATGTAAAAATGAGTGGAAAGCTGGCATGGATGGCAGACAAGAAAAATGGAGCATTAAAGAATTTACCTTTGAGTAGAGGAGATAAAGGGCTTATGTGAAGGAGGAAAAAGACACAGAAGTTAGAGATAGAGGAAAATGGAGAAATGAAATCGGAAAAGGAAATTTCAAGGTAAGGCAAAGTGAAGAGAGAGCCTACAGAGTGGCCAAGATACCTGGGATGTTCTCAAGACCATCTCCGGGTCTCAAGAGGTGGTGAGCAATAGGGATAAGAGTAAATGTTGAGGGGGAAGGGAGAAGCAAGGCACTGAAAAATCTAATGGAAAAAAGCAGAAAAACTCATCATAAGACTTCGTTTCTCCATTTCTCTGGCTAGCTTGTGTCTTAGGGGAGCTTTGTCAAGAGTACCTTCCAAGCTGCAAAAGATGGTGAATTCATCAGAAAAAAAAATTGAATCCATCAAGAGTTGACTGAATACCTCCTAACTCTCAGATATTTTATAGAAATATAACTCAAAATGTTAGTAAAAAATCATGAATCTGAATTACTATCAGTCAATTAACAATCATTTGTTTAGTAACTACTACGGGCTGAGGACTATGGCAAGCAGTAGATAAATAGTTGCGAACACCAAGCCTTCTCCTATAGAGGTTACAGATGATGAGGAAGTGGGGACAGGGTAGTCAAATGTAAAATCGACTGTAAAGAATTATAGGATGCTGCAAAGAAGAATAACAGACATAGAAAATAGTGCTCCTATGTTTTACCATTATAAGAAAAAAGAGGTGTGAGGAGCCATAGAAAATCAAGAGTAGTCAGTCCATAGGGAGTTTCTTCCTGGCCTGAGAATGTCAGAGAGTATACCCAGTCAAGTTTCCAGTGTCCAAAGGAAAGTAGATGCTGAGCCCAGCAGAGGATCACTGGGGCAACTGGTAGGGACCCAGACTGGCTTACTGCTCAGGAGGAAATAATGATGCTCATAATGGAAGAAGGAAGCTTTCTACCCAAACTCTTTCCCTCTGAATCATACTGATCCTGTCTTGAGTGACCAATTAAGTTGATATGGCCTCTGCCCAAGGCTAAGTAAGAAAACAGTCCCTAAGGAGACTCTGTGATTTCCCAAATTTTCTGTCTGCTTTGCTTTCTCCTTGGGTTCTCAGATGATCCCAGCTTCTCTCACCTACCCTAAACACCTGCTTCAGGGAAGCATTTGCATTTTCCCTGGCACAGGTACAGCTTGTAGAATTCTTTTAGGCCAGGCCAATTACAACGAACCCTAAAATTGCTGAGCCAAGTGGTTTCTTCAGGGATCTGCTTGCTTTCCCTCCTGAAAGGAGCAGAGGATCTGCTTCATGTAGTCCCTGCACACAAAAAGTACATGTTTTATGTTTAAGGTGGTGGAGGCATGGAATGCTTTTACCAAAGAGAGGATGAAGTGTAATAATTTTTACTTTGGTTTTACTTTGCTTGATTGGGTTTCATCTTGTTTAAGAGGATGAACAATATGGCTCAGAGTCAGCTTCCTTGATGAATGTCTTGAGAAAGAGCTAGCCTAATGGGATTTCGAGTAGGAAGAATTTATATGTGTCGATACCCTTTCTCATTCTTGAACTTTCACTAGGTTCAAGGTTCAATATTGCAATTACATTCCTGTAAGTTCGGCTTTGGGAGGAAGATGGAGTCAGTATGTAGATTAGTTGACTTTTTAAATAATCATGGAAGTATGTTGGGACAGAAATAATCCAATTCCAAAAGAAATTACTCCAAAGTTTTTTCCTGATTTGGAAATTATTACATGATAAGTTTTCAATAAGTTTACCTCTCTGCTTATTTTCTATTATACTAATATTAGAATGTGTAACAATCCTCTTTGGTATCCCTAGCTGAGGTAAAAAGAATGAAGAATATCTTAATGAGAGTATGTCAAGCAGTGGCACAGCCAGTTTGGAATTAAAAATTATCCATAAATAATTCACAAACCATATAATCCATATGCAGATCACTGAGAACTGACTGCTTCCGAGAGGTGCCTGCAAGACCAGCCAAACAGTCTTCTGATAAATTAAAAAAAAAAATAAATTATAGAAATGCATCCTCTATTTTTGGCAGTGGTTCATAGTTAACTAAGGCAACAGTATTGCAGGTCCATGTTCAGAGTCTGAGGGTATTCTTCAGACTGTGGAAACAGGGACTTTTGAAAAGAAAAAATTGAACTCATTCTCACAGGTTAAGATGACCCACGTATGTCCAGAGATACCAAAAGCGGTCATTCGATATGGAACTTTCTTACTCAGACAGAAACTAAAAGGGTTCCAATGTTAAACCTACCTATTTTTAACTTAAAAAAAAAAAAAAAAAAGAACAAAGAAATCAGGGCAATTCTCATTTGCAGGTGGTAAACAAATACTAGGAACCTAGGCTGGCTTCAATACCCTTGTCAGAAAGCCTGGTGTTATGAGCAAGAGGGTTGGTAGATACTAATAACCCTTCTGGAAGTGGGTTAATTCAAGAGCCCAAGCACCAACTGATCCAGAAGCCCTCATCAGTTTGCAGTCCCCATGGGGACCTGGCAATCAGAAGTAACCACATGCTTAGGAGAAAAATTTACAAACTAAAGTTCGCCTGACAACTACACAGATGTTTAGTTTTCCTGTACCAACAAATGATAATAGATATTAGCATTTCCATCCAAGAAGAGAAAAAAAAACATCTTAGGTTAAAAGCACCTTTCAATGTGAGAAATCAAATTGGATTGTAAGAAGTCAAATTTCTTGTCTTTAATTAAGAATACAGCTGGATCCTCAAGAGCCACTTATTTTCAGGGGATTTCATAGGTCCTTGCCAGAGATCGATGTGGATCATAGAAAAAGGAAACTTCTGGGCCTTTCTTTTAAAGAAAGAGTTTTAGTCATCTGGGCTTTGTTTATTGAAAGAATATTCTTTCCTACCCCAGAGTCAGCATAAAAAAATGTGCTGCCAGGTTAACTGAGAGGCCCACAGGGAGACACCAATGAGAAAAGTATGGTCCCATACTATAATCTTTAATCTTGAAAGCCAATAAGATGCCATCTTCACTATACTTCCCAGTACCTACTGTCTTCAGGTGGCATGACAGCAACAAACAGAAAACTTAATTGAAAGTCATTTCCCACTTCATTGTTAAAGGTGAGGAAATCCGGTATCAGAGCCTTTGTTTTCAGGGTAGGGAAATGGTGACAAGAAGAGTGAGGTAGGAAGTAATTAAAACCACTAAAAGTCATCTAGTACTGTTGGTCATCCAGGATATAGTCATGACACTTTCTGTCAAATTTTTCACTCTCAATTATTTGTGAAGTCATCAGTACTTCTGTGTGCAAAGGCCCCTACTAACTAAAAGTGACCTGATTATTAGATCTCATTACCATTAAGAGTGGGGGTTGAGTAGTGGCAAAGGAATCCATACAATGACGTCACCCCTTGTGGAAGTACAAACCTGTGTCCACCACCCTTTTTCTGATTTTGACTCTGTGTCAAGGCCATATTCTAGCTATAATGATAGCTTATGGGGGTAAGTTTATACAGATAAACAGACTGCTGTTGTGCCTTCCTTGTTTCTCAGCAAGAAAAATGCAGAAAGTTCAGTTACTCCTACTGGCCACTGGCAAATGCCCAATTACTGCTTGGAGAAATCTAATGGCGACTGTGCCACAATTAATTCCTTCCTTACCATACCCTTCCTTTAAAGTTGCTTAGTTGCCAAGCTCCATTCATTCTTTCTTTATTGTGTATCTTGAATTACTCCTTTCCTTTCATTCTTGCTTCAATTGTCCCTGCTGAAGTTCTCATTTTCTCTCTGCTAGACATTTTTTAAATAATTATTTTTGTTTCAATTATAGCTAGCATATAATACTATATTAGTTTCAGGTGTACAACATAGACATCTATGTAACTCACAAAGTGATCACCCCAATAAATCTTGTACCCAGCTGACACCATACATAGTTATTACAATATTATTGACTATATTTCTTATGCTGTACTTTACATCTCCATGTCTATTTTGTAACCATGTCCATTTTGAACTTTTTAATCTCTTCCCCCTTTTTCACCTACCCCCACAAAACCCCTCCCATCTGGTAACCCTCAAAATGTTCTCTGTGTCTATGAGTTTGTTTATTTTGTTCTTTAAATTCCACATGTATGTGAAATCATGTGACATTTCTCTTTTTGTATCTTACTTTTTCCACTCAGCACAATACCCTCTAGGTCCATCATGAAATATCTTTTCCCATCACTTTACTATCAGTCTGTGTATGTCTTTTATTTTTTGTCTTTATTGAAATACAATAGACAATTAGTTGCTTGTATTTACATAGTACAATTCAATGAGTTTTTTTTCAATTATAGTTGGCATACAATAATATACCAGTTTCAACTGTATAGTATAGTGATTAGAGATCCACATAACTCATAAAGTGATCACCCCACTAAATCTAGTGCCCCTCTTCCCCCTTATATATTTATTACATTAACCATCTTCCCCATGCTGTACTCTATATCTCCATGTCTATTCTGCAAATATCCATCTGTACCTCTTAATCCCTTTGCCTTTTTTTGTCCCCTGAACTCCCTCCCATCTAGTATCACTCAAAATATTCTCTGTATCTATGAGTTTATTTCCACTTTTGTTGTTGTTGATTTTGTTCTTTAGATTGCACATGTACGTGAAATCATGCTATGTTTGTCTTTCTCTACCCAACCTGTTTCATTCAGCGCAATACCCTCTAAGTCTATCAAGGCAATATCTTTTGTCATCCCCTTCCTTTTATTCTGCGTGTCTCTTAATCTGAAATGAGTCTTTTGTAGGCAGCATATGTAGGAAGTCTTGTTTTCTTATCCATTCAGCCACTCTATCTTTTAGTTAGAGCACTTGATCTTTTTCCATTTGAGATATTTATTAATAGGGAAGTAGTTATTGTCATTTTTTATTCCTGTTTTTTATACATTTTTTTTTCTTAACGAAGTCCCTCCAATGTTTCCTGTACTACTGCCTTATTGATGATAAATTCCTTTAGCTTATTTTTGTCTGGGAAGTGCTTTATCTGTCCTTAAACTCCAAATTATAGCTTTGTTGGATAAGGTATTCTTAGTCATAGATCCTGGGTCTTCATCACATCGAATGTTTTGTGCCAAGCCCTTCTGTCCTGTATAGTTTCTTTTGAGAAATCAGCTGCCAGTTTTATGAGTGCTTCCTTGAAGGTAACTAACTGCTTTTCTCTTGCTGCTTTTAAGATTCTCTCTTTATACTTAACCTTTGGCATTTGAATTATAATGTGTCTTGGTGTAGGCCTTTTGGGTTCCTGGTTTGGGGGACTCTCTGAGCTTCCTGGGGTTGTATGTCTAATTCCTTTGCCAGGTTAGGGAAGTTTTCCTTCATTATTTCTTCAAATAGCTGTTAAACATCTTGTTTTCTTTTAGGTACCCTTATGAAATGGATATTTTTACCTTAAATAGTGTCCCATAGGCTTCTGAAATTATTATTATAGTCTTGGCTTCTTGTTTCTTAATTGAGTGTCCTTGGCTTTCCCATCCTCTATGGGTCATTTGATCTTCTTCTTTATTTACTTTGTTTATTCCATTTAATATACTTCTCATCTCAGATAATGTGTTCTTCATTTCTGACTGGTTCCCTTTTATAATTTCCATTTCTATTTTTATGTTTTTTATCTTTGTCGAAGTTCTCACTGAATTTATCTACACTTCTCATAAGTTCACTGAACATCTTTATAACCAGTGTTTTGAACTCTGCATCTGTTAGATTGCTTGACTCCATTATTTCCTGATCTCTGTTCTATTCTCTCATATGGTTTCTACTTCTTTGTCTTCTCATTTTGGCTGCCTTTCTGGGTCTATTTTTATATACTAAACAAAGCTCCTAAGTCTCCTGGTCTTACTACTGTGGCTTTGTGTAGTAGGTATCCAGTGGCACAGATCTGAGAGGGGTTCAACTGCAGGTCAAGTTTAGTCCAAGTTTGTGTCCCTAAGGGGCCGGCCACCTGTTAAAATTCAGCAAGCAATCCAAAGATACTGTGCTTATAGTTGCCTCAAAAGGCTCACTAGAAACTGAGGCCAGCTGCAATTAGTGTGGGTCTTGGCTCTGTTCAGTAAGGACCACCTGACTCACCGAGGATTCATCTGGATATGGCTTGGATGTGGCTGCAAGTTGGGAGAGGCAGAGTTTCAGGGAATCCTCTGGGCAGAGTGACCTCTGTTATCCATTTTGATGACATCTCTGCAATGCAGTGTTGAGTCCCCGCACTGGGAGTGGGAGGGCTCAACAATGAGTACCGCTGGCACTTCTGTACAGAGTGAGTCTTGCCTCAGCCCTCACTCAGATGACTCAGTGTTCCCCTGTAAGACTCTGGTGCCCTCTGTGCAGTTGAAACAGCACTGATGCTCAGAGTGAGCAGGTCCATCACCGCGAAAGTCTGCTGGTGGACATGGCCTCTTTAAGTGGTGTCTGCAGATACTGCTGCCACTGCCGCAGCCTCTATCCCACTCAGCCACTCAGGACTGGGCAGCCTCGTGTCCTTACCCTGTCCTACCTTCTGCTGTTGCAGGGTGATTTCATAGATTTTTCTATAGTTATATGGCTCGTTCATCTAGATTCCAGGTGATCTTCCTTGCTGTTTGCTCCTTGTTTCTGTCACAGCTTTGATTTGGTTGCCAGAGGGATGAACAGAGCCTCTATCCTCTACATAATTATTTTTCTGCCTCTGTGTTTGTCTTTTATATATGAAGTGAGTCTCCTGTAGGCAACATATGCAGGAGACTTGTTTCCTTATCCATTCAGCCACCTTTTCTTTTGATTGGAGCATTTAATTCTTTTTCATCTGAAGTACTTGTTGATAGATATGCAGTTATTGCCATTCTTTATTCACATGTTTGATACATATATTTTTCTTTTTTCTTAAAAACATCCCTCTAACATTTCCTGAACTGCTTGCTTGGCACTGATGAACTCTTTAAGCTTTTTTCTTGTCTGGGAAGTTCTTTATCTGTCTTTTGATTCTAAATGATAGCTTTGCTAGGTATAGAAATCTTGGTTGTAGGTCCTTGTTTTTCATCGCTTTGAATATTTTGTGCCAAGTCCTTCTGGCCTGAAAAGTTTCTGTTGAGCAATCAACTGACAGTCTTAGGGGAGTTCCCTTGTAGGTAGTTAACTGCTTTTCTCTCACTGCTTTTAAGATTCTCTCTTTGTCTTTAACCTTTGGCATTTTAATTATGACTTGTCTTGGTATGGGCTTTGGTTTCATCTTGTTTGGGACTCTCTGAGCTTCTTGGGGTTGTGTGTCTATTTCCTTTACCAGGTTAGAGACGTTACTGTCATTATTTCTTGAAATGAGTTTTTAATTTCTTTCTCTCTTCTCCTTCTGGTGTCCCTACGGTGTGAATGTTGTTGTTGTCCCAGAGGCTCCTTAAACTAGCCTCATTTTTCTTTTATTCTTTTTTGTTGTTGCTGTTCCAATTGGATGTTTTCTGCTACAATATTTTCTAAATTGCCAATTCGATCCTTCGCTTCATCCACTCTGTTGATTCCCTCTAATGTACTCTTCATCTCAGATATTGTATTCTTCATTTCTGACTGGTTACCTTTTATGTTTTTCATCTGTTTTTATATTTTTTATCTCTTTGTTGAAGCTCTCATTGAGTTCATTGAGCATCCTTATAACCAATGTTTTGAACTCTGTATGTGGTAGATTGCTTGTCTCCATTTTGTTGAGTTCCTTTTCTGAAGCTTTGTTCTGTTCTTTGGTGTGGGACATGCTTCATTGTTTCCTCATTTTTGCTGCCTCCTTTTGTCTGTTTCTGTGTACTAGGTAGGGCTCCTACATAGTGGCTTTATGTAGTAGGTGTGCTGTGGAGCCCAGTGGCATAGTCCTGGGAGGGCTCTACTTCAGACCAAATTCAGGCACAGCCTATGATCTCCATGGCCATGTAAGAGTGACCTAGTAAGAGTCATCAAGAAATCCCATGCTGCCTCTTGTGCTGGGCTTATAGGTGCCCCAAGAGGCCAATACAGGAACTGAGGCCAGAAGCTGCTAGTGCAGGGCTTGGGGCTGCTCAGCAAGAGGTATAGGGGATGCCAAGGCCAGATGCTACTACTTTGGATTTTGTGAGCCTTCGAGAGATTTTAGGAAAGACTGCAGCAAGAACCGAGATAGGCTATTTGTATAGAATAAGTCACTGGAAGCAGCTTGGGTAGGCCTACACATTGGGAGAGGTGGAGTCTCAGAGAACCACCGGGCAGAGCAACCTGAATTATCTAGATTGATGGCAACTCAGATATGACGTCCACCTGTGTCTGTATACTGGGATGGAAGAGGGCTCAACAACGGAACAATGGATACTGCCAGTGCTTCTGTCTGGGAGAAAACCCCTCTAGCACTTGCCCTGAAGCCTAATAACTCACTGTCTCCCCATATGTCCCTGGCACTCCTTGAGCAGCTGACTCAGTGCTTGAGCTCAGAATTAGTTAGTCTGTCAGCGAGTAAGTCCAGATGTGGGCCCTTTAAGAGGAATGCCTGCAATTCCTGCAGCCCTCTGTCTCACTCAGCCACAATCTCCTCTGGTTTTCACAGCCAGATACTGTGAGGACTTCTCTTCCCAGCACTGGAACCCTGGGCTGAGGAGTCCAGGGTGGAGCCATGAGCCTTTGCTCCTCATGTAGGGGAGGAGGATCTGCAGCCAACATAGCCCTGCCAATTCTTGATCACTACACAGAGTTGTGGGACCGGGCTGTTTAGTGTCTTCACCCCTCCTACCAGTCTGAGGTGACCTCTTATTTTTGTCCCTAATTGTAGAGCTGCTATTCAGCAAGATCTCAGGTGATTCCATGTGCTGGTTGCTTTGTAGTTTCATTAAAATTTTGGTGCAGTCATGAGATGAGGAGTGCCTTTACCTTCTATGCCATCTTGGCCTGTCTCTCTGCTAGACTTTGATATACCTTTCCATTTGGTTTCCCTATACTAATATATATCTGCCATAATTCATTTTACATATGACTTTCAGTTTAGTCTTCATGATGCATGCAACCTATTATGTCACGCTTCTGTTAAAAAATCCTTAGTCATACTCTGTTGTCTACTGTTCACAGTCCAAACATAATGATTCTACCTTACATATCAACTAAATTTTAATGAAAAAATGGACAGCTTTATTTACAAAGATTAAATTATCCAATGACTCACATGTTACCCTTTGAATAGAAGATTGAAACCCAGAAAGTTGCTCAAACTTCAGTAGCCCACACACTAGAGGCGAATTTCACTTGTCTGATTCAAATGACTTAATCTCCAATACATCCTCCCTGTTACAATCAAAAAGTCCTTTCCTTTGTCTACCCTAAATTATCCCTCATGCTCTTGAATTCTGCTATCTTTAACTATTATTCGTTTAAAGAGTGAGTTCCACTTTCAGGAATGAGACTAATACAGTAAAAAAAAAAAAAAAAAGCAAGCGACTCTCAAGAAAAATCCAAAGAATGACAGCATATTGAGTGGAGAAGGGCTGGAACTGAAAGGTAAGTTAATGAGTGTTAATGACTCTTGTTTGCATAATACCCTACATCTCAGAACCTTCATCATGTACAAACTATTATCTTGATTGTGATAGGTATTTCTCTGCTGCATTTATACTCTAGTTACTCAAAACATAAGTATTTATTATATATCACTACAATTAGACTATGATGATAGTCTATGATGATAGCAATAATTTAATGGAGAAACATACTCAAGTAAAGATCCTTGGATACCAGAGCCATACATAAATATTATAGAAAGTTGGAGAATAATGCAGAGAAAAATTACTCAGTCACTTTACCCATCATTACAACATTGCCGTTTCTAGGGCTGAATGAAACAGTGGCTAGAAGTGGACATTAACTCCTCCTGGTGAGGGGCAGAGCACACCACATCACGCGCAATTCTGAGGATTCCAATTCTAGGATTTATTGTCATGTGTGAAACATAGACATAAAGGAATTTCCTTTTACATAGGCCTAGGATAGTCATTCCCCTGTCCCCAGAAGTAGTATGGACTATAATGATAATAGCCTAGAGAGGTGAGGAGCTAACTTTATTTTAAAAAGAAAAAAGAGAAAAATAAAGAAAAATATAAACTCTGGAGGCAACTTATAATTTTGCCTGATTATCTCACCACACTGCACAGTTAGAAAGGTCTTCTTAAGATTTAACCTACATTTATCTTGCAGTTTTTATTTATTTGTTTGTTTGATCACAAATTGCCCATGGCCTCTTTGCAAACAGAGAAATACTCACAGTCCTTCTCAGTTAGCTATTTGGCTTAGCTAACAGAGCTGTTTTAAAAGCCATAGTTAAAATTTCTGTCCCCCAAAAGGCCAATGAGCTTCGCCCCATAGGAGAGCTATGGATCACACCTCTCAAGCTAGACAGCCCTGCCGTATATGCCTGAATGTAGATGCTATTGTCACCACAGCTTCTATTTACTAAGAAAAAAAATAAAAGCAACATTTATGCTTACACTTCAATCTGACCAGAGAGAGCTGCAGAGTCAGACACCTGGAATTAACTCTATTCCCTTATTTACAGAGTGATACTAGGCCAGAGCAGTGCAGTCAGTAAGAGCTGGCACCACTGACACTGGAAATAAATCCTCTGTCTAATCTTCATGTGGTGATTACCTCATAAAGCCATTTTACTTCCTGGAGGCGAGAGTAGGGCTCTTTAGTAAAATTGTCAGGATGTAGTTGTACCCCAATTTTTTCCTTACACAGCCCTAATTTCTTCTATCTTATGAAATTAAATGTTACTCTTGATTTTTTTTTAAAAAAAGCACAAAGGGTGACAGTGTAAACAAGATGGGACTTCAGAAAGCCAGGAGGCTTGCTGCATTTTGCCAGAACCAGGCTTTGCCTTCCTTCAGGTCCCCCAAATCTGCCAGCACCCTACAGCATAGTGATTTCTTAGGTGGCTAAGCATAAAGTGGCCTTGGGACTTCTGTGTCTGGTAGGAAATACTTTGAAGGCCAGAAAGAGGGGGAAAGGGCAGAAGCCCATCCAATCTGTGTTCAAAATTCCTAAAGCAGGCTGTTTAACTTCTCCTACCTCAGTTTCCTCACGTGCAAAATGGGGATAAAAAGATGTATCTCACAAATTTGCCGAGAAAGTTTAATTAAATGGGATAAAAGCCTTAACAAATGCCTGGCACATAAGGAGTGACCATTTAATTATGCCTCTTGGTAGTAATATTTGCACAGGCACCTCTAAGACAAAGTAGCAAAGAGAGAGGAAAAGAGAGCTCGGGGGAAGGGACTGAGGCACTGCCAGAACCATGGCCCTGCCAATGACCCCACTGTGCATAGTGTAGAACATTTCTCCCATTCATCCAGGTCCCAACTAGTTCCCTGAACTGGAGCAATGCCATGACACAGTAAAGTCTTGCCTCCCACAGCATGAGCAGTACCTAGAGCCGTGCCTCCAGAAGAGACATCTCTGTCCAACATTTTGATCAAGGCTCTTCCAGGCAAGCTCCTGGATGCACACAAAGACCTATTCAGGATGGCTGAAGTTCTGAAAGTGAGCAGATGAGCCAAGAGGCCCAGGAAGAGGGTGAAGAAGCAGTACAACACCTGGTACCAGCCCTGCTGTGGCTTGCTTCACGCGAGTGGGCGTGGAGGGCTCAGGTCTGCAGCCATGCAGCACTCTCTTTTTCCCCTCAGATTCCTTTCTCTGATGGTGGTCTAGGGCAAGGAGGACACCAGCTGCTATGGCTGGGATGAAATGACCTCCCTAGATGAGGCTGGGAACTTCCACTCCCATGATGCCAGCCCAATGAGCAGGATATTTAGTAGAAACAGGCCATTACTAACTTGCCTGCCATTTCAAAGCACTTTTTTCTGTGAAAAATGCCTTTCGGAGGTTCCCATTCTTGGGAGGTTGGGGAGTACTAGCTACAGCTCTGAAGTGAGAAGAAATAAGCTAAATGAGTACATAGTAGCCACCCATTATTCTCCAGGACCTAGGAAGCAGCTCTGTGTTCTTCAGCCTTGGTTTCTTGTCTGTACAATGAGGCCTGGTAAAATAATCTGTTGGAATTCAGAAAGTAGCTGCTATGAGAGTTCCTAGATATAAATCTTTCCATTTTCTCTGAGCCAGTAGGCAGGTCGCAGACCTAACCTTCCTCTGTGTGGCCTCCTGGATCTCATGGAGAATGTCCTGCCTATGGGTCCAGTCAGCATAGCTCTGTGGGAAGCCCCCTAATATCTCAGATCTGATGCATCAAAGACGTGCCTGCTCTGCAGTTGGAGAAGAAAGATTGCTTAAAGAAACATGCCTCTTGGATACAGAGGAAAATAAAGTCACTCTTTTACTTTTCCACTCCTAAATTGATGAAAGGCTATCCCAAAAAGGTGACAAGTCAAACATGGAACAGAAAATTGAGCCCCCTTTTGTCACCAGGATTGTAAGACATTTCCCATAGAACAATAGCATTTCCCAGATAATTCAACTCAGAAGGACTAAAATGATTTTCTATGATCTAAATGCATTTTTACGTCAATTAACCTAGCACTGGAATGCACCGATTGCATTTATTTATCTAGGTATCTCTCACACAATGGTAAAACTCAGTACAAGCATCGCCTCCTCCAGAAAGCCTTCCTTGATTGCATAGCTCAAATTAGTGTCCCTTTATCATGCTCCCACACCATAGGCACATCATTATGTTAACACTTAGGAAATGATATTGAAATTGTTTATTTGTTTCAGCCTTCTCTGTAGTCAGCCATTGTATTTTATTAATCTTTTTAACTTCAGCTTCTAGCACAGTGTTTGTACAATGTGAGATCTTAATACTTGTTTATTGAACTATTTATTGGTGGCATAAACTCCTGTTTGTATTTTATAAGAGTAGGCTATAACCTTTGCTCTCAGGAAGTTCTATCTCATATCTTAATGCAACTTTCTCCTGCATACATACATTGCTACTTCTTCTAACCTCAGGAGATAAGAGCTGGTTACTTCTTAACAGTAGAAATTGCTACTATGACTCATCATTTCTTTCTACCAAGTTAGTTTATTTGGGAGGCTTAAATCAGGAATGTACAATCAGAATCTCAGATCTGACAGTTTTTTCTTCTAACTGACGAATAGAAAATAACTTTCAAGAAGGATTCTGACCAAGGAGAATCTGCAAATTTCAACAAACTTGTGAAGTGCCTATGTGCTAAGCTGTGCGTGATGGAGAATAAGTAAACTATACATCCCTGTCATCAGGAGATCTTTCACCCGGAATAGGACATAATGAGGGCACTTAATAAAAAGCAGCACTCCTCTTTCTTTTCTTTGTAGTGTCTCCATTAGAATCACCAAATTTGGTGAGAATGTAGCAAAGTCCAGAGTGCTAAAATCAAAACAAACAAACAAACATAGTTTCTAATTTCTGAACAACTTGGGAGAAAACTGAGTGGCCCAATGAGAAAACATGTTGGGGACACTTTGTAGAGCCCATTAAAGAATAAGTGCCATATGTATGTTGGCATTGAGAAAGAAACTATTTGTATTTTCACTGCTGAGCAGACCTGGCCTCCACTAATTACACATTCAGGAAGCTGGCAGGAGTTGCTAGTCACCAACTTCCAAGCTGGCAAGTTCTCTCTTTCTGGCCAAGGAGCTCAGGGACTGCATGACTTAAGGAAAATCATCTGGGGACATTTGGGATTCTGATCTATTGAGCCAGTGGAGGCAGCACAGATAAGAACAGGACAGAAATCTGGCAGCCTAAATAACATCTGCTTGGTCTAAGGTTTTGGCTCTGGCTCCTTTCTCAGAACCTAGGGCTGGAGACTGGGATATCTGTGTTTGGAGTTGGTTACAGCAGGTGGCGCAGGAGAGCAGAAACCAACCCTCAGTGGAGCCAGAAAGAAAGCCTGGGATTCATTCCACCCCCAAAAGAGGCACTAGGGTCAAGAAAAGAAAAGGATAACAGACTCTCTACATGGTGCCAAAAAAGACAAATTGCCTGGAGGGAGCATAGGTCTGAATAAAATCCTTGTATGAAGCACTTTTAAGAAATGTGTAAAGAAAATGAAAGAGAAAATCAACATACAACATTAACTTCTGGCATGAGATAAACACTTCTAGAGTTGAAAAGCTCAAACCACTCTGACACTTAGATAGAGGATGGGCAAAGTATAATTTCCCAAATAGCCTGTCCCTGCCCCCACTACCAACAAAACAAGAACAATGATAATAGAAAAAAAAAAAAACACGAAAACTAATTCTGGTTGGTAAAGTTCTTGAAAGAAGCATTAAAAATAAATAAATTTATCTACACCCTAAAGCTACTAAACAAGCCACCTTCTCCATGTTCTTATCTCTGGGAAAGCTTGTCTCCAGATCACATCATTATGGGAAAAAGAGAACAAGAAAGTTCTTCTCCCCTATATACCCATGGCTCCTCAGTTTCCGTGTCCTCTAAAGCAAAAAACACCTATTTAAACAGCATCATAGTTGAAAAAATTAAGCAGGTGAGGATCCTAAACATGGGGATAAAAGTATCACACAAAATATAGCACAACCTCTTTCCTCTAAAATCTCACTTTCAAAAGCAGTAGACACTGAGACGTGCAATAAAGAATTTACCTCGTACACTTAAGCAGTCTGAGTTGGCTTGAAGACAAATCTTAGGGAATGCAAAGAGTTGTACATATTTTTGTATTTTGTTTACTTTCATGTTTTTATTTCTTTCACAGGGAAACAATCCCAGATAGTTAAGTCTGATGTTATAGAAATCAATTACTGATGCTTACTTAAGTACATATACAAATATGCAAAATTTTATATTGCTCAAAAAATTGTTGAAACATTTGATGTGTTTGTTTTCAATCTTCTGCAAAAAGTGAGGTCTGCTCAACTAGGTTCACTGCTGGGTTATCTGCTCAGCTAGGACAGTAGATGAATCTGGAATCTGTCCCTCAACCTACTACCTGCAACTAATAGGGGGCCCACATCAAAGATGTATCAATACAGAAAGTGCAAGAGCTAGGTGATTCAGGCTCCAACAAAGGACCATAAGAGCACAGAGATGGGAAGGATGAATTCCCTCCAGGTGAGACCAGAAAGGCTTCCTGGAGACAGATATTGGAGTTGTTTTGTAACTGAACTTAAGGTGTTCCATTCAAGAATAAGAGGTGTTTGTTGTTAGATAGCTTTATTACTTGTGGCAAGTAAAAGAGTTGGGGTGGGGGGATTCACAACCAAACCTCTGTCTTCCTGAAGAGGAACTTAGTCATTGAGTAGTACACTCTTTGGTTAATTACATGTTGATTTCTTCTTTGCAGTTGGCTACACTTATCTTGTTAGGTTCCCAGTCAAGCTTATCCTATTTACAGCTATGTCTGCAAAATATTGTGCTACATTTTAACATTTAGCAAAAATAGCATTTAGTAAGAACTGCCTAAATCTTGAGACCTTTGTCCTGTCTAACAGTTTCACCCTCTCTGCGCCTTGTCAGCCCCCACCATCTTCTTTTTGTAGGTTATTTCTGATCTTTAAGAATCAGTACTGCTATCATCTGAAGCCCTCTCTGACCAGCACCTTGCTCCTGTGTGTCCTTAGCAGTCCTGTGCAAGTCTCATTCTAAGTACATGATATAGAAATGATATTGGTATCTCCATTTTCCTACTATAATATTCACTCACTACTTTTGACCTGCTTCTTAATGTTTTCCCAGATCTCTAACCCCCCTACTCCCTCCTAAGTAGGATTGCCAGATAAAAACAGAATGTCCAATTAAATCCGAATTTCAGATAAAGCATAAGCCATTTTTAGTATAAGTACATTCCAAATATTGCATGTGTTGTATTTTTATTTGCTAAATATGGCAACCTTACTCCTGAGACCACCGAGTTCATGCCATGTTTCCTACTCCCTTCCTGAATGTGGGGGATAGAGAGGGTCATTCAAAGTTACAAGTGCACTTTCTCAGCACTGACCATTCTCCATGGCCACTCAAATGAAAGGGTGGCACCCCTAGTACACACTTCCAGAATGTTGGAAGAGTAATTTAAGGTCAGTTTCAGATCCATTTGTGTTTTTTCCTCTTGTATTGGATGTTTTTATTAAATAGAAATGAAATTTAAATGTTTCCATTCAATATAAAAACACTCAATTATTTTTAAATAGTAGGGTTATTTACTTTTCATTTAAATGTTATTTAATAAATTGTATGAATTGTATGATTGTGACACTTTGGAATTTGTCAATCCTTGTTCAATTTCTTAGTATAGCAAACTAGATGTAGTAACATTTACCTTTTCAGTTCCTGCTGACTCTTTCAACCCTGTCTCTCCTGAAAGAAGCAAGGGCGATTCAGTTGGCAAGGTGTGAATCTGCAGAAATAAATCAAATCCCGTCAGACACTGGCCACCATTACGAAATATCTTTAAGTTAAATTTGCCATCTTTATTTCATTATCTTAATAAATAGAACTTAAAAAATGAAAATGTAACATTTTGGATTCCTCTAACATATCCCTTCCACCAATATTAACATTCTTTTCACTTAAAATCAATCTCCCAGGGTGAATAATTGCAACAAGCATAATTTATAGCAGTGTCGATCTACCTTTTTCATGCCATTCACACAGGAAATTATAACAATTGCATAACTGGGATATGTTGGAAAGAATTTGGGAGATTCTATTTGAGACTTAATAATGAAATTATTAAGTTTTTTAAATTGAAAATCTCCCAATAAAATTGATCATTTTCTATTTAGGAACACATAATATCTGACTTTAAAATGTAAAGATAGGGGCTTCCAGTCAAGATGGCAGAGACAGTAAATGCTATGCTTGCCTCTCCTTACAACCACATCAGAATTACAACTAAACTACAGAATAGTCATCATTAGGAGTCGTCTAAGGTCTAGCTGAACAGAAGTCCTACAACTGGGGACACACAGAAGAGGCTACCTCTGTGAGACTGGTAGGAGAGGCAGAGACAAAAAATGGGCTGGTCCCATACTCATGTGGCGATTGAAAATCAGAAGAAACATCTCAGCTGCAGAGGTCCCTCAGAAGAGCGAGGGGTCCCAGACTGTGTTGCTGCAGATTCACAGTTCCACGGTGAGGAGTATGAGACTTGGGCAGTTGGAAGAAAACACGGGGAGCCGTAGACAACTGCGACGTAGCTCTTTATTCTGGCAAGGGCACACCCCACCTCACAGGGAGGCAGTGTTATCCAACGAGAGCATGGCACCCCCTCGCATGGCAGCAACAACTTTTATACACAGGTTAAACAACAGTGGCACACTGTCAGATAATGTGAGCACACACATGTATACTGAGCACATGGTTACATAAGGGGAGACGTGCTGAGTTTCTTCTTCTCGGAAGTTAGCTACAGATGTGGGAGGGAGCCTGACTATGATTATCTTCCTTTCTCCACACACTCCACTCCTTCAGGGTTCTTTCCGTACACCTATGGAGGTTTGGTATGTGATAGCAGCAGGAGTGCAGAGCTCTGTACCCACAGGCCACAACAATACAGGAAACAACAACATGCCACTAGAAGGCAGGCTCCACCTCCTAGGAGAGCTAAGACCTAGTGCCCAGTAGACGTTAGGCCTGCCTATGCGGCCACACAGGGCCATGCAAACAACAACCTGGTAGTCGTGTCCATGCCATAAAGGGCATACGATGTCCCTTGAGCCTTTGGAAGAGGTCCTATATAATCTATCTACTATGTGATAGTTACTCGTTACTCCCCTTGTTACTTGGGCATGCTCCCACTTTATGTGGAGAGGATGCGGCTTATCCTGTCAGCACACTGGACACTTGACACAGGCATCTGTGACATCTTCCCACTTCAGGAGAAAGTTCCATTGTTGCTTCACTGTCCACATAGTTTTGGCACCCATACGCTGCAATCGTCTGTGGAGCCAGAGTGCCACATCAGTGACAGGAGGCTGCCTGTCATTTCCTGGAGTCACCAAGGGGACACAACCCGTAACATGATAAACAGTTATGTCTTTGTCTTGTCCTTTCTCCCATAGGTCTTGCCACATGGCTTGTCTCCATAAAGGTCTATGGCTCACTAGCCAGTTTGCCTTTTCTATATAGTCAACCACCATATTAGGCCTTCAAACACTGCTCAACTGTCAGTACAAATAGTCAAGGGGCTATCTTCATGGGCTATAACCATCCATACAGCCTGCAGTTCAGCCCATTGGCTGCTTTGGCCCGTACCTGTATCATACCAAATGTGGTCAGTAACTGGCTTCACATCTATAGCTACTCACTTGGCTCCCTGCTTCCTAATGGACCCATCTGTGTACCATGCATCAGTGGGTATGGGTGGCTTCCCTTCTCTGTAAGGGGACATTTCTAAACTTGTAGGAACTTCAGCATCCAGTATTGTCAGTGGTAAACTCAATTGGGCCTAAAACTATCTGTAATTCCATGGCCAGAGGGCTAGCAGCTAAGGTACTCCATTGTTCCAGATAGGCACCTCATTTATACAGGATAGGGGTTTGGGCCACCCCTGTTTTGGGGGCCTGTATCCATGTGTGTAACCATCCTTGTATAGTGTAAGTGGTATGCACCTACACTTTGGCCATGCCAGTCACTCACTGCCTCAGTAGACTGTAAGGCCACATATACAGCTGCTAATTGCTTCTCTATTAGTGAGTACTGGCTCTCTGCTCCTTTCCATAATTGGGACCAAAAACCTACTGGAGTCCTAATTTGTTCTGAACATTGCCATAGGTCCCAGCCATATCCTTCTGCTGTTACATGCACTTCCAGTTCAAAGCGTTTACCGGGATCTGTTACTTATAGGGCTTGGGCTTGCTGCACACCCGCTTGGTGGCGGTAAATGCCTTCTGTGATGTTTCATTCCAGTTCCAAGTAGCTCCCACTCCCAAGTAGCTCCCTTCTTAATCAGGCCATACAATGGCCCTGCTAGCTATGCTAGGTGGGGCACACTCTCCAGTACTCCAAAAGGCCCACATAACTCTGCAATTCTTTAACTGTAGTGAGTCATGGATATGTTTGTATCTTATCAATTATAGAACAAGGATAACTTTCATTTTAGCCAACCAGACAACACCCAAGAATTTGACAGATAAGCCAGGTCCCTGAACCTTGGTTGCATTTACTACCCAGCCACATATTTTCAGATACTTCAATAGCACCTGTGCTGCTTGCTCTATATATGTATGGGAAGCAGAGATTAACATGATATCATCAATATAATGAAACAATTCTACCATTGCTGGTTGGGTCCAGGTTGCCAAATTCCGGGCTACCAACCCATGGCAAATTGTTGAGCTATGTAAGTAGCCTTGGGGTAATACCACAAAAGTCCATTGTCTTCCTTCGCACTTGAAGGCAAATTGGTCTTCACTTTTGGGAGCTAAATCTTAAAAGAAAGAAGCATTAGCCAAATCCAAGACATAGTGATACATTCCCAGCCTTGTAGTTAGTTCATCCGTTAGACCATTGATGGATGGTACTGCTGCATGCAGTGGGGGAGTCACTTTATTCAATTCCTGATAGTCCACTGTCACTCTCCATGAGCCATCAGGCTTCTTCACTGGCCGCACAGGGCTGGGGTGGGGTGCACAATATGAGCTTTCTCCAATTCCTGAATTATAGCCCCGATTTCATCATGTCCACTAGGCAAGCGATATTGTTTAACATTGACAATACACCTTGGTGCTGGCACCTTCTGTGGTGAGTGATGAGTATGTCCCCGCACTACAGTCTTCACCACTTGGACACACAGATGGAATTCACCAGCAGAGGTCTGCAGATTGAGCCCTTGCAACACATCCACCCTTAGGATATAGTCCAGCACTGGAGAAAGATGCGCTTTTTATAGATGTGAGGCAAACTTCCTATTCCAAGAGGCAAAATCACAGCTTTGGTCTTAACAGTCTTTCCCCCATAGCCGTCTACATAAGTGGCTGGTCCTAGGAATCTGTCTGGATTCCCCAGATAAGACTGCAATTGGCCCCAATATCTACCTGTGCTAGGATTCTTTGCATGTTGTTTGTGGACCAGTGGATTGCCAAGTTCACATACCACCTCCGGTCTCCACCTATCCCCTCCAAACAGGTACCTCAGCATTCTCCCTAATCATATAGGGTCAATAGAGCATTCTAGGGTTTCAAAAAGTCCTTCAGGGCCACAGGTCTAACTCTTTCAGTGGGAGGCTTCTGCCCACACCTGAATTGCTGCCACCACAATTCTAGCAACACTGCATTAGGGTGGCAGTCTATCTTGTCTTGATCAACTCCTACAGCTAGCAAATCAGTCCACATTTGTGTTCTGGTCACCCAAACAGGACCCTGCCCAGGGCCTTTCTTTTTCTTCTCAGCCCTCAGGGGTCTGGGCGTTATCACACAGACACTTCTGTTCCCCTCCTCATGGCTTCTCCCCTCTATACACTTCATGTATACGTTTCACGTAAGGCTTAGGTGGGGTCCAAGTCATTAATAGAGATGTCACAGGATACCACGTACTTTGTGGGGGCCACATGTCCCTCCCGTCCTCTGGTGGGCGGACAGCTCCCTTGCCTGGGAATCCTGCTCCTGACTACACCAAATGTGTTGCTGCAGATTTGTGGTTCTGAGGTGAGAGGCGTGAGACTCAGGCAGTTGAAAGAAAATGCAGGGAGCTGTAGACAACTGCAAGGTAGCTCTTTATTCCAGAAAGGGCAACTCCCAACTCACAGGGTGGCAGTATTATCAAACAAGGACATGGCACCCCCTCACATGGTGGTGGCGCCTTTTATACAAAGGTTAAACAATAGTAGCACACTGCCAGATGGTGGGAGCCCATACCTGCGTACCAGGCACATGGTTACATAGGGGAAGAAGTATAGACTTTCTTCCATTCAGAAGTTAGCTATGGGTGAGAGGAGGGAGCCTGATGACAGCCATCCTTCTTTCTCCGCACACAGCTCCACACTGAATTCCCCATTCTAGGATTCCAGTGCCAGGAAGAGAAGTCTCCACAACTTCTGGTTGTGAAAACTAGCAGAAATTGTGGCTGAGTGAGACAAGGGGCTAAGGGAGTCACAGACTTTCCTCTTAAAGGGCCCATGTGTGGACTTCCTCAGTGACGGAGTCACTCTCTCTGAGGTCTAGCTCTAGGGCAGCAGCTCGAAAGGCACCAAGGACATATGGGAGAAACTGACTTGTTTGGCTTCAGGATGAGGGCTGGAGGGACAGCCTTCTCCCAGAAAAACGTGCTGGCAGAATTCATTGTTACTTTGTTGATCCCTCTCCTGAAATGGCTTAGAGACCAAGTTAGGCACCATATCTTAGTCTCCATCAATGTATTAACACTGGTCCCTTCGCCCAGATGATTCCCTGAGACCCTGCCCCTCCCAATGTGCGGGCCCACCCAAGCCACTTCCAGTGGATTTTCCATACAAATGGCCAGTCTTGGCTCATGCTGCGGACTTTTCCAAAATCTCTCAAAGGTTCACAAAACCTAAACAAGCAGCATCTGGCCTTGGCGTGCCCTCTACTTCTTGCTGAACAGCCCCAAGCCCAGCACTAGTTGCAGTGATTTTGTTTGTGGCTTGGCCTCTTGAGGCACTTTGAAGTCCAATGTGGCGGTGCCCATATCTGCAGATTGTTTGGTGGCTCATGCCAGATAGCTCCGGGCAGGACACAGCCTACAGCTGAACTTGGCCTATGGCAGGGCCCCTCACAGAAGGCCATGGCCTACATACCCACTGGTTGGCCTTGGCCTGAGACTGAGCAACATCTGGGGTCACATCTGAAGGCAACACATCCAAAAGGCAGACAAGGCAGTCACCAGAGCCCTGCTAAAGTAGATCCTGCTTTGTAGGGTTAGCCCCTGCACAACAGCTCCTCCACTGGCCACGGCCAGTCATAACAACAAATCAGCCCTAGGGCCAATCCTTCCCATTGATGGGCAAATAGCAATCAAGGCTCAACTGCAACAGGAGGGCACACACAACCCATAAAAGTGATATCTGGCTCAGGTGACCAGGGAAGACTGTGCACTGGGACCCACTGCAAACCTACTGTATAAGGCCACTCTACTAAGACCAGGAGACTTAGGAGCAAACACTCGGGGAAGCCAAAAATGGGGAGACAAAGAAACATGTCTCACATAAAAGAACAGAACAAAGCTCCAGAAAAGGAACTCAACAAAATGGAGACAAGCAATCTACCATATGTAGAGTTCAAAACACTGGTTATAAGGACATTCAATGAACTTAGGGAAGAGTAGATGAACTCAATGAGAACTTTAACAAAGAGATAAAAAACACAAAAACGGAGATGGAAAACAGAAAAGAGAACAGTCAGAAATGAAGGATACAATATCTGAGATGAAGAGTACTTTAGAAGGAATCAACAGAATGGATGAAGTGAAGGATCGAATTGGCAATTTAGAAAATATGGTAGCGGAAAACACCCAGTTGAAACAGCAACAACAAAAAAAGGATCCAGAAAAATGAGAATAGTTTAGGGGGCCTCTGGGACAACAACAAGCATACCAACATTCACATCATAAGGATATCAAAAGGAGAAGAGAGAGAGCAAGGAATTAAAAACCCATTTTAAGATATAAACCTATAATGATAGAAAATGTTCCTAACCTGGTAAAGGAAATAGACATACAACCCCAGGAAGCTCAGAGAGTCACATACAATATGAAACCAAAAGCCCACACCAAGACACATCATAATTAAAATGCCAAAGGTTAAAGACAAAGAAAGAATCTTAAAAGCAGTGAGAGAAAAGCAGTTAGCTACCTACGAGGGAGCTCCCCTAAGACTGTCAGCTGATTTGCTGATTTCTCAACAGAAACTTTTCAGGCCAGAAGGGCTTGGCACAAAATATTCAAAGTGATGAACCTACAACCAAGATTTCTCTACCTAGCAAAGCTATCGTTTAGAATCGAAGGACAGATAAAGAACTTCTCAGACAAGAAAAAAGCTTAAAGAGTTCATCAGTGCCAAGTCAGTAGTACAGGAAATGTTAGAGGGACTTTTTTTAAGAAAAAGAAAAATATACGTATCAAACACATGAATAAAGAATAACAATAACTGCATACCTATCAACAAGTACTTCAAATGAAAAAGAATTAAATGTTCCAATCAAAAGAAAAGGTGGCTGAATGGATAAGGAAACAAGACCCATACACATGCTGCCTACAGGAGACTCACTTCATATTAAAAGACACACGCAAACTAAAAGGAAGGGGATAGAAAAAGATACCGCCTTGATGGATGTAAAGGATATTGTGCTGAGTGGAGTAAGTTAGAAAAACACAAATGCCATATGATTTCATGTACATGTGGAATTCAAAAAAAATAAAAATAAATTTTATGAAAAGAAACAGAAACCAACTCAGACACAGAGAACATTTTGAGGATTATTAGATGGGAAGGGGATTGTGAGGGTAGAGGAAAAAGGGAGAAGGAATTAAGAAGTTCAAAATGGTAGTTACAAAATAGTCGTAGAGATATGAAGTACAGCATAAGGAATATAGTCAATAATATTGTAATAACTATGTATGGTGTCAGATGGGTATAAGATTTATTGGGGTGATCATTTTGTGAGTTCTATAGATGTCTAATCATTATGTTGTACACCTGAAACTAATATAGTATTATATGCCAACTATAATTGAAAAATGAAAGTATTATTTAAAGAATAATAATAATAATAATTGAACCAATACCAGGACATTTTAATGGTAAGGTCAGGAGGAAGTGAGTTATATGTAGCTGCCTCAGGACACTCTGGTAGTGGGTGCTCTTCAAAAAGTTTCAGATACCCAAATAGTCATTACAGAATTCATGTAGTTTAGAAACAAAGCCATACAATGTATGTTCAAATAGAAGTGAAGCTGTCTAAATAATTATCAATCCGATTTTACACATTTTACCACTATAAGAAATTTAGAACCATTCATATCTTAGAAACTGCCTGCAAACCATTACAGCGAACCTGAGCCTGCCACAGTGCCCCTAGGAAGCACTGCCTATAGAAAGAGTCCATAATTTATTTGCCTGCTGATCCGCTTCTAACCCATTGATAGTGTTATGAGCACAATCAAAATGAACAGTTACCAAAGGGGAGAATTTTTAAAATTTTTTAACCAAATGAAAATCTTCTTCAAATATTAAAGATTATGGAACACTGAGGTAAGTTACTTGTGAAAGACTCAAGGATTGTCTTTCCTAGCAAGTCTTGGTGTGTAGAAAGGGCCAGGGCAACCATTCTGTTTAATCACATATAAAGAGCAACTGTGAAATGCCAAGTGCTGGAGTGAGTCCTGGAGATTAAACAAACAAACAAACAAACAACAACAACAACAAAACAATGCAAAACCTCGGTCTTGTTTAGGAGCAGCTTACAGTGTGGAGAGTAAAACCAATGTATAAGCAGAGATACAAGGGAATCTATGTTTTGCCTGAGTTATGAGGTGCGATAATTCTTAAGATTCAGTGACTCTTTCTTGCCCATGCTCAATTTATGCTACAATGAGACACATGATTTACAGAGCATCTGGCTGCCTTTCTTCTGAATAATTCTCTTTTCTCCAAAAACTAGCCTTAAGTTTGACTCTTAAAAGTGTTTTTCTCCTACTGAAATGTATACCACCTTTTTCCTTCTCACTCTCAGCTAGCCCAGATGGGCTTGCTGAGCTTGGAAAGAAGGGTACAGCACCACCATTTCCCACTGGGTGACTATATTCCTACATGCCTAAAATGTAAAGCACAGAGGACCAGAAAGCTGGGTCGAAAGTAAACCTGACAGTTTTTTTAGAAAAAAAAGGGGACTTTCTCTACTTATCCCACTTTCTAGGCCTCAGCAGGGTTTCCTTTGAAATCGTCTGCCAAGCCTGTGCCTCTTACTAGCCTATCTCCTTTAGTTCATTCCTGGAAGGGTCACAGTATGGAATCACATTGTTTTCTTGACTCTGTTATGGATGGCACATCCATCAGAGTCCCATCTGAGCCCCTAGCAAAACAAAATTAACTAATGTGCACACAAAAAAATTAGTTATTTTACATGTCTACTCTGTGGAATAATACCCCCAAATTATTCTTTTTAACAATAGACACCTGACCATTTCCCAGTCTCATCAGTCTTTTTTTCTTTTTCAGCAATGACCAACACCACACCTCATCTTGTTTAGTTTTATAGTTTATCAAATGATTTCAAATGCATTTCTTCATTTGATCTTTGATATTTGAGCAGCAGATGCAATAGAGATTTTATTTTCCTCATATAAATGAGAAAAATGAAGCTAATAGAGTTAAAGGTCAAACCCAAATACCCAGCTAAAACCTGAAGGAGCAGTTGTCAAACTGAGGTCTTATGAATCTGAATCCAGTATTCTTTCCATAACATCATAGCCAGCCAGAGACAATAAGAGAAAAATTTGAGAAGACTAATGTTGAAGGAGTCACCATGTCCCTTTCTTGTTCTCTCAACCTCCAACCCACAATTTACCAGAAGTTGCTGATAAAAATTCCATAAATATCTGAATCAACTTTGGTGCACAGATTCTGAGAAGAAACTATAAGTTTACATGCACACACAGATATATATATATATATATATACACATATATATATATACATATGTGTATATATATATATACACACACACATACACATATATAGATATAGATATAGATATAGATATAGATATAGAGATAGAGATAGAGATAGAGATAGAGATAGAGATAGAGATAGAGATAGAGATAGAGATAGAGATATAAATTTAGTACTGTTCTAGTATTTAAAACTCTTTACCATATTCTGCATTGTTCTTCTCCATGCAATAAGTGCCTGGAACATAGTAGGAGCTCAATATCTATTGGATGAATGAATAAATTAATGCTTATCTCTCTCATCTTTCTATTTCAGTCAATTTAATCTCCTTACTGCCCCACCAGTAGTGCTGGAGTATTAGAATAAGTTCAGTGTAAGAGGATGCAATAGCAACCAAATGGATCAGAACCAGACAAAAATAAAACAGTAGTTCCTATTCTGCTGAAGTACAATCTACAAATTCTAGCTTCAGGGTTGACTGGGGAAAATGACTTTTTTAATTCTTTGGGACAGATAATCCTTTAAAACAGATGTTCAAATCTCATTTTATAAATGAAATGGATATAAGCTCAGAGAAATTAAATGATTAGCTAAGATCATAGAACTAGCAAGTGACAGGCAGAATTTGAACATAGTTCTGATTATTCAATTTACCATTCTATATCTGGTGGCTGGCACAGTAACTGGCCTCCCTGATATTTCTTGAAGTTGTCTGGTACATTCTACTTGGGGACCTGTATACTGGTGGTTTACTTGGCCTATGAGTCTCTTCCTTAGAAATCTGCAGGAGGTCAGTTCGCTCCACATCTCTTCTAAGGCTTAGGTCATTTTTTACTTACACAATAAGCCATTCTCTCACCAACCTAAATTAAAATTCATCCTTTCCCCATCTATATCATTTTAGATTCCCCCTTACCCTACTTTGTTCTTTCTTTCCATAAGACATACTTCTTTGTAACATATCATAAAATTATTATTATTATTATTAATTATTATTATTATGTCTAAGTAGGCTTTACTAAGATGTGGATTTTTGTCTTTTTTTTAATTCATTAATGTATCCTGAACACTAAGTATGCTACAAAGAATATAGTAGGTATTCAATAAACATTAGTTGAATTGAAGGGATAAATGAATTGTAGGCACTCAGTTAATAGTTGTTGAATGAATGGAGAGTCAAGACTCCTCACCTTACATAAGCTATCCTAGATTCCATTTCTTAAGTGCCTTTTGTATACTAGGCCCAGTGATGTAAGTGGTCTCATTTAATTAGCCCCAAATCCTTTGAGATAGATAAACAAATCTCCTGTTATAGATGAAGATATATAGGCTCAGAAAAACTAAATAATTAGCCAAAGATCACACCACTGGTAACTGACAAGGCAGAATTTAAAATCAGTCTAACTTCAAAGCTTGGGGTCCTTCCACTCTACCAGAGCACTTCTCAATGTATTCACATGGATGTGAGCCACCTAGAAAAAAGCTGCTTGTATTAATGAAATGTTAATATGAAATATGTAAGTCTTTGTCATTCATAGTTAATATTATTTCCCATTAGATTCAGGTTAGACTCAAGAGCATTTTGTTACTTAAGAGGAGTCTGGCTATTTCTTCTACTGTTATGGAACCAGGCAGCAATGCCTATTACTAAACCAAGTCTGGTAATTTGAATTTCAAATCATTCAAGAATTTAATTAGTATCATGGCCTTAATCAGGTGCACTGCAAATACAGCTGATGTCATCAGAGCTAAATTAGTTTTAAGGAGAAATTTTTTTTTACAATCTAAATATGTCTTCACTGGTATAAAGGTGAAGGTTCATGAAAGAGGAAAGAAACTGACTTAAAATCTAGATTCTGAGATTAAAGACTTTCTTTAACATGACCTGGAAAAGGTTTTTGAAACTGTAATATCACTAAAATAAAAATATGAAAGTAACAAACTACTAATTTCAACCATTTTTACAGGTCTATTGAGGTATATTTTACACACTATGGCATTCACCCATTGTAACTGTACACTTTAACGATTACTTGTAAATGTGTAGAGTTGTGCAACTATCACAACAATCCAGTTTTAAATCATTCCAATCACTCCCAAAAATTTCCTCAAGACTGTTTGTAGTCAGTTTCTGCTCCTACTCCCCAGTCTCAGGTAACCATTACTCTGTTTTCTGTATCTATAAATTTGCCATTTGTAGGCACTTCATATAAATTAAGTCACATGATATGAGTACTTTCATGTCTGTCTTCTTTCACTTAGCATGTTTTTTGAGGTTCATTAGATTGTAGCATGTTTCAGTATTCTACTTTGTGTTATTGTTGAATAGTATTTCATCGTATGGATATACTCTCATTTTTTAAATTCATTCACTAATTCATGGACATCTGAACTGTTTCCACTTTTTGACTACTCCGAATAATGTTGCTGTGAACATTTATGTATAAGTCTTTATGTGGATGTGCATTTTCATTTCTGTTGAGTAAGTTCCTAAGAGTAATATTGATAACTCTTATACTTAGTTTCCACTTAATACTTTAAGAATCTACTAAATTGTTTTTCAAAGTGGCTGTTTCAGTTTACATTCTCACCAGCAACACATGAAGGCAACCATTGATTTTTACATTGCTTTATATGGTGGAATTGAAAGTCTTCAAACTTTTGTTTGATCTTTGAACAGCAACCTGGAAATAAATCTGTAAAATACCCAAAACACATTGTAGAATGAGAGAAGAAATGATGAAAATTAATTGAAATAAATGAGGTTTAGGTAAGAGAAGGGCTTTGTAGCAAGTGTTTGTTCTTAGGGATAGTATTTTCAGATTTCATTTGCTAGAAAATTAAATCAACCAATTAAATAAAATAGCTTTCAGAAAGACTAGTTACATTTGTGATAGATTGTTCATTTACTCAAATTTACCCTGAGATATATATATGACAAATATATTTGTTTAATTTATATCTTTCTCCATTTTTAAAAATCTCCATATATTGGAAGGAAGGAACATTTGGTGAGCTTCTTCCAGTTTTAGTATTTATTAGTCAAATTGGATTGAGTCCATTCACATGGGAAACTTCAAGTTGTTTCATTTTTCTTGTGATCTTTGAAACTCTTGATAAGATATTCATTGTCAAAAGAAAGATGACACTGCCAATTCTTGAGCTGTACATTTAGTTTGGGAACAAATTTAGGCTCTTTGTTGTGCAGTTCATGGGTTCGTTCATTTATTCTGAAAGACATTAATACATTCCTTTAGATACCAAGAGTAGTATGAGATAGCCTGTACCTTCAAAGGAATGACAGACATGTCAACGAATACTGTAGCGCAGTGTTATAAGTGCCATCGTCAAAGTAAATACAGATTGGAGGGAGATGCAGTCACAAAAAATGGAGTAGATTAGGAAAGTCATCACAGAAGAGGTAATTCTTGAGCCGTTATATCAAAGATAATTAGGTATTTGGAGAGCTAGGAGAGGGTTGAGAGAAGATCGTTCTAGATAAATGCTAGAGCAGAAATGAAGGCCTGGAGCAGTGCCACAGCCCATGTCTTCAGAGAACTGCAAGTCTTTTGTGTGGCTGGGGCATGCAGCAGGTAACTAAGTGCATGAGGCAAGAGAGGATGCTGACAAGAGCTTATATGTCTTAGTGAAGAGACTAAGTTATTCCATAGAAAATAGGGACCTGTTGTAGGATTTTATGTAGGATCTCATACTGTAAGATTTGAATTTTATTTAGTTCATTTTTACTATAGTAAAGAAGATAATTGGAAGACAAATTAAAACTATTGTGGAAGCCAAGCTAGATATGTGAACTAAGACAGCAGAAGTAATAAGGAGGCATAGAATTTGAGGAATAAGAGTGTAGGATCTAAAGCAGTGGTTTGGTGTAGATAGCAATCATCTGAGGTCCCATCTGTATGATTTACAGGACTGGATTTTGGCCTAGGAATCTTTATTTATAAGCACTCCAGGTGGTTTTAATGCAGTTTGACCGAGGATGCTGATCTGGAGAGAGTAAAGACTCAAAATACAGAGAAGCCTCCCAGATAATCACTGATTCTAGAGCTACTGCTGGAACCATTAAAACCACGGGGAGTTCTCTGAAGAAATAGACTTGTAAATGTTGGGTGAACTGTGCCACTGGTCTCTGCTAATTGGCCCCTCACTCTGGTCTGAGTAACTTTGAAAAATAAAATTATACTTCAAAGATAAAACAAAATTAGTCAACACAGGTAACTGAATTTAATCAAAATCTATTGGCCCATGTGCAAGATTCAAAAATGGCTAACTCACACTTATCTAAAATGAATTTATGTCTCATCGTGCTCATAAATTGCTTCATATTTTCACGAATTAGCTCTTGATAGAAACATTTTTATTCTGCCTTCAGAATACCTCTGTGTGTATGTGTGTGTATCTCTCACCTGTCTGTCTACCTATGAAACAGATCTCAGTATTGTCTTTTATACCATGAACTCCAAAAGAATAGAAACTGTATTTGTCAAAAATCATTTTGTTCTGGTACGGCTATGGAAAACAAGCACAAAATAAGTGCTTTGTGTTGATGAAGCCGCAAATATATTGATGCTTTATTTGCATATTACTATAAAATGCTGAATATATAATTTGTGCATTATGTCGATTTAAGGAGTAAGGACTCTACTGCATTTTGTTTTGCACGTTTTTAAATGAAAAACACCAGAGTAATATACACTGTTACATGGTTCAGATAACAGGGTCAAATGATGTCCTTATTAAACTTCTGCATTCGTGACAAGCCTGATAGAATGGTATTGGAATTCTTGATCAATTTTTTATTGTGTCCTTCAACCAGAATTATAAATACTAATAAAATAGCCCACATTTATGGCACGATTGTTTCATGCTAGGTACTGTATTAAATATTTTACATGAAAGATTTCATTGAATGCTCACGGTGACCTTAAGTTGATACTATTATTACCCCTATTTTACAGATGAGAAAACCAAGGCTGAAAGCAGATAAATAAACAAGATAAAGGCTATGTGACAAGTAATTAAGGAGTAGAGATTTTAACTTAGGTCCAGCTAAATGGGCTCATAAAATGATCTCATATTTTTTCTCAAGTTTCCATTCTATATAAGCAATGAAATAAGTGAACTTAATGTGATGGCAAATGAAGAACAGAACCTGAAGTATGAAAAATCCTATTTCACAACGGTAATCTCAGAAATTCATCCTACCTCTCTTCCAGTAGTGTGACAGTCAATGTTTAACATGCCATTCTCCACAGAGGAGAAGTTCTTATTTGTAGCATTTGAAGATTTCCATGGTATAAGTACTCTCACCGACCTACATTTGGAATTGGGAAGAGATTATGCTCTTTGCCTGTTCCCTCCTAAAGATCAAGTTTCTCATGGTCTCTGATCAAGCCCCACAGACCATGGATCAGGAAGAAGATATGAGTGTTGTTTTGTGGGAACACTCAGGGCAGGAAAAAGAATGGTGCTCAACTTTCTGCAACAGAGTGGTAGAATGCAAGTGCCACCAGGCTATTTTTAATTAAAAAGTAATGACAGCTGAATATATTCTCTGACTCTGCAGCTAATAGCTTCCTGACCTAGACCTCACTTGCTACGCCCAGTCCTGAAACCAGACCGAGTTAGTCCCTGTGGGCCTTCTATTATTGGCTAGCCGTCTCAACAGATGCAGGTCTAACTAAATCCATGTCTAATATAAGCATGCAAATGGGGAGATAAAAGTGAAAATGCTTCTCTGCTGAATCACAATCCACAGAGGAAGAGATGGGTATAAGCAGCTGTCTGAAAAGGAGGACACCAAAGGTCACTGTCATGGAGTTTCTAAGCTGCGTAGAGTTAATTCTGCCAGCCGTCATCTATAGCTATATCTGTTGCCGTCATCCACAGCTGTATCTGTTATCTTTTTATTTCTCACATTAAAAATAACACACACGCTATCCTGTTATGAAGACAGTGTGTGTGTTGGTTAAAGAATGTTTTCTTGCAGTCAGACCAAACTGAAGTATTTTATTGGATTCCAATACCATTCAATCCTCACTAATATTATACCCATTTTACAGCTAAGGAAACAGACTTACAAAGACATAAATGATAGTTCCTGAACTGAAACCAAGATAGGGCTTGAACTGTTTATCAATGTACTTTAAGAGTTTCTCTTCCCTGCAAACCACTCTCATCATTTCAGACTTCAACAATCACACTCATTTCTTCTTCTAAGAGGTTGCCAATGCTTCTACCTCATTTGGGAAGGGTACTCCCTCTCTCTGCCGCCATCTCTTAAGCTTTTCCAAATTCTAGCCATTCTTTAAAGCTTGAATCAAGTCCTAAGTTTCCCATAATGTTTTCCTGGATGGCTCTAACCCAGGTAGATAGCCCACCATATATATATATACCGGCTCTACAAAATGGGCATTAATTTTGCCTTACCTCAACTGCTCCCTATTATGTAACTTGTTTGTCTTTTCTTTACCAAAAGGTAAATTTTCATGGGCAGATGCTCATTTGTTTTTTAAATGATTAACGATACTGTGTCCATAGGTCTATTGGTGGAATAAAGCTCTGAGAATTCTAGAATTGAGAATAAGAGTTAACATTTTTGAATGTTTATCACATGGTAAACTTTAACCTAGGCATTTTGCATATATAATTATTTAAACTTCTATGTTTGATATTGTGACTTTCATTTTATAGATTTTTAAAAGGCTAAGAAATTTGCTAACACCACATTATTAGATTACAGCAAAGCTACAACTTAAATTTGGACCAATCTGACTCCAAAGTTCATACCATGCTGCCCTGTAGGTCATCATGTCCAATATCCAGGGGATGGGTATTGTGTGTAACTCAAAAAGTAATTCCAAATGCTAATTTGGTAATATTTTAGTTTCTGTTAACCCTAATATTCAGAAACTTGTTCTCATTTATTTTAATTCTCTCCTGTTTCCCTTTCATGTCATTTCCCTTCATTTTGTGAGCAAGAGAAAACAACTGGCTACCATTTCCTAAACAATATTCCTGCTTGGACTAGAAAACTACTATGACATCATCTCAATTTCCTTTACTCTAGTATAAAATATAGCCTCATGCTTCTTGGAGTAAATGTTGTCTTAACTAATAGGCTTTCCTGCCCAGACAGAATATGACTGTCAGCAGAGAACATGAGTGAGAGCCATCAGCTGGACTGGGTAATCCATGGACAGATGCTCTTGGATCAAAGATTCATGCTGACATCAGCAGTCAGAGCATAGAAGCAAAGTTCATGAAGGAAAGAAGAATATTGAGAACCAATAAGCTCCCTGCTCTAGTTACCTACTATCACCACTTGCCTCTAAATAGAATCAGAGTCAGAATATGAGATGCGGGAGCATAGAAAGGAGAGAAGTAAAACATGACAGCTACTAATTTGGAGAAACCATGAGTTGGCAGGCAGCCCCCATGCCCTGGCACCTAGGGAGTAAGGGCAGCTGCTCAAGAAACAGAAAAACACAGTGGAGAGCAGCAGAGGTGAGCGTTTCATATAAGAATGTTAAATGTTTGGAACCCTGGCTATGAAAGGCTTTGTCAAATGTCATGCTAAAAACAGGAAAGTTTTCCTAGGCCCTGGATGTGAAGGCCATGGAGCGATGAAAGGGGGGAGATTGTGAGAAAAATAATGACACAAAGCCTGTGCTAGCCTGGTGAAATCCCTTTGCAGTTCTTACAGGAAGCACAAAGAACAGCAGTCCAGCAATGGGCCTTTCCTTCACGCCACACCTCCTTCCCTATCTGCATGTTGGGTCGGAGAGGGCAGTGGTGGGACCAGTTTCCTAAAAGGAATCAGAATAGCACATTTCAAGAAAAAAGTCTGTGCCATTTACCTGCGGATCAAAGTTTGCTCTTAATAATATATGTGTTGGAGAGGGGCAGAGAGAGGAATATTGCTCCTTTATTCCATTAAAGAGGAATTACAGGCAGACTGACCAGGTAAGTAGTGTGATCTGTGAACAGAAACTAGTCCTTTGGAAGTGGGACTGTGGCTAAACAAAAGCCTTAAGAGATACAATCAGCAACTGTTCACTGCAGCATGGTGGTAAAGCGTGATATCTGTGTTTGCGTGTGTGTGCAAGGGCATGTGCAATATTTTCTGCTGCTATTGCTAAGATGGTTTTCTCCCTCACTGGCCTCTTGCCCAATCAAAAGGTAGCTGTTCCTCATTGGTTGCCTGGCTTTATTGAATGACCATGACGAGCTGGAATTGAGCCCACCTCATTGGTTTATGCCTACGGCCCATTGTCAAGGGAAAGCAAATCAGACACCTAATCAATATTTTGTGAAGTGGCACTAGACTCCTGGCTAAATTTGCATTAAATTCCTCCTTGTCTATGTCTTTGCTCTCAGATAGCATCATATTAACTTCATAAGTAGAGAGAGAGGCAAGCAATCAAACACTGCCACCTTCAGCCACGTTGGATTTATTTGTGAGTCTAGGCAAAAATCTTGGAATGTCAAACATGAAACAGAAGAATTAATTATAAACGAAATGTAAATCTCCTCAGCAAAGCATATGTAATCAGGCTGGGTTAGTGGTGTCTCTTCTAGATGCACATTGAGTCTTCCTTTCTTCCTTCATTCGTTCCTTCCTTCCTTCCTTCCTTCCTTCCTTCCTTCCTTCCTTTCTTCCTTCCTTCCTTCCTTTCTGTAGTCATTCAACAAATATTTGTTGAACACCTATTCTGAGTCATGTTCTATAATGGCCCTGTGCCAGGCAAGACATGTTTCCTTTCTGGGCCACTCCACAGCAAAGCAAGTGTAGTAGAGGGCCAGGGTTCATCACATTCTAAACAAACTGGTTCTAAAAGAAATTGGACTCAGATGGGATCAGAATTCCACAATTGGATGTGTCCTAGAGAGAGAGAGAGAGATAATGAATCAAAAGTTGGTCTAGTGAGTAGAATTTCCCAGAATTCTCCACTGATCTCAGAAAAATGTGATTGCATAATGATCCTGAGGAAGAGAAAATTTGAGGTGGTAATAAATTTCCTCTCTTTCACAGAGAAAATAGAAGTAACCAGGAAAGAACTTCCAAATGCCCTCTATCACCACTTAGCAGCTCACCTATGTCTGTTCTCTGTGCTCCTTCCTCTTATAAGGAAATAAGGGATTGTGTTTCTATTAGAACCAACACTTTCATTTATACACTAGCCCCACCCCCACTCACCAACTCAAGTCTGGATCAGCAGGGATCTCCAAGACTACTCCAGACCTCTATCTTGCATCCAATCTGATTTGTCAGTGCCTGGGTCACATTTATTAATATCATCCCTATATTTTCTTTGAGTCATTCCCCCCGCCCCCAATTACTTTCCTCCCTTTTATAGCAAAACTCTTGTAAGAGTTGTCTATTCTCACTGTTTCTATTTCTCTTCTTCTTTTCTTATGAATGCATTACAATCTAGTTATCTTTCCAGTATTATTGCTTTTGTCAGGGTTATTAATGAACCTTTACTTTGCCAAATCTAAAAATATATTCTTAGTTCTCATCTTATTTGGCTTATTAGCAATGTTTGACACAGTTGACCACTTCCTTTTCCTCTTCTTTAAAACATCTTTATGTTTTTACTTTCTTTCTCATCTCTGAGACACCAATCTCTTTTTGAGTTCTCCTCTTTCATATCAGTCTGCCTTTCATATCAGTTTTCCTTTCTCATTTCCTTGACTTCTAAACTTTTGAGTTCTCCTCTTTCATATCAGTTTGCCTTTCATATCAGTTCTTCCTTCTCATTTCCTTGACTTCTAAACTTCGAAGTGCCCTAGTGCTCAGCCTAGGGATCACATCTTTTTTCCTCTCTACATTCATTCTCTGGTGATCTCTCTTCCAGTCCCTTGACATTGAATACCACCACTACTCTAATAATTGTCGAATTTGTCTCCTGCTTCAACATTTTCCCTAAATCTAAATTCAAAGTCCTTGGACTCAAACTTGACTCTTCTCTTTTTCTCATACCACACTACAATCCACCAGCAAATTCTGCAGTTCTACTTTCAGATCAGATCTGGAATCTAATCATTTATCACGAACTCCCACAAAAGTCAGTCAAGACCAAATTACTATCATGTTTCCCCTTTATTTTTGTAATGACCATTTAAAGGTCTCCCTGCCATCACCTTTATCCCTTTAACCATCTCTTCTCACATATAGGCAAAATAAGTCTCTTCAAACATAGGCAGTTCATGAAACTCCTATGCTCACTATTTTTAAATGGCTTCCATCTCCTCCAAAATAAAGTGTAAATTCTATATGCTATTCCTAGACACCGAAAGGGAGAGTTAACTATGACAAAGGTTTGCTCTTACAGAGCTCAGAGTTTTTAAGCGTGGTGACCATCTTACAAATATGTTGCTAATTACAAGGAAGAATAGGTAAGGATATGAATGATTTATTATATAAGTCTCTAAAAAAACCAAAATTGCACAAACAAAAACAATTTGTGCACAACTTAAAACTTATTGGTTGGTTATGAACTTAAATTTTTTATTTATGGGCAGAATAGTCTCTTAATATGAATTAAAATGATTTCATTTTGTCTCCACTGACATCATAAGCTGACACTAAATCATAATTAGACAGTAAATATAATTTTCAATGTATAAGTAACACTCAAAATATCTGTTGAATAAATGAATGCTTAGAAAAAGGGTTTTTTTTATTTCTTACCTGTGATGATGATAATGAGAATTATGAATTAACTATCTACTGTGTAAAATATGATATTTTATATATTTAATTGTTTTTACCCCAACAACTTACCTCTATTTTAAAGGTGAAGCCATAATTTTTTGACTCAGAAAAGTTGGCTGCCTTTTTAAAGGTATTATAGTAAGTGGCAGAGTTTGAGATTCAAACAATGTGGTATGTGTGGCTTCAATGTCTGTGCTTTTGCCATAGCCAAATCATGATAAGTCATAGTATATCTGTAAGACTTTTAACATTATAATGCTCTCATCATTATTATCTTAACAAACATCTAAAAATCATTGGAAAGTGAAAGGCAGATACTCCTGTCCTTAGTCTACAGATCGGCATCCTAAGCTCCAAATTAGCTCAAGGTCAGGCAAGAAAATGCAAAGCCCAGTGTTCTCCTAGTATGTCTTCACTGCTGTCTTATGCTATCTTACTTATATTTTTCTTAGCTAAATGAATTAGACCCATTTATTTTTTGAGTTCTTGAACAGATTTTCTAGAATGTATAATCCCATAATTTTTGTAGTTTATTAATCACCTTTCTCATACACTATTCTTTAAAATGCCAATTCTCTATCTCCTGGAAGGCAGGAACATAATGCTATTTTTCTGGAGTTGCTATCAAGCCCATGGGAAGCTGAGTTAAATCTGTCAAACTAATGTGAAATGTCAATCAAGTATTTGCTTATAATATGAAAAGAAATCAAAACAATCTAAAATTGGTGCACTTGCATATTGTGGCACAATCTAATAAAGAATCATATTCAGCAGGATGAAAATGTCCTAGATTTCACTGTTTTTGAGAATCAAGTTTCTATTAGTTAATCATGACTTACTCCTATTTATACCAAAATTGTCCCTTTTTGTCAGTAGCCTCTGTGTTGAATGATTCTTCTATTGTCGGGGGAAAGAGCCAAAGAGGAGAATCCTACTGAGGAAACAGAATAGTAGAATGACAGTTTGTAGCCTCTTGCAAAAGAAGACTGGTCTTCAAAGCCAGGTAAATATGAAGCCCCAGCTGAATAAATCAAGATGAAAGTATAGTTATTAGGAGAGTCATAGCTTTACTGCAGTTCTCCAAAGAGGAAAATAATTCATACAAAGCTTTGTAATGTGGTCAACTCCATGGAATGAAAAAATGACTGAATGATCATTCAGTCATTCAACAAGTATGCCTGCTGTTTTCAAGGAACTATTATAAATGTCACAAAGGAAAACCCACAAAGGAAAATGCTCTGTTGTCTATAAATAGCCACTTTGATCAAATGTTGCACCTAGGCACTTCAGCACTTGAATACCTCTACATCCTGCTGAAGGAAACCAATCTTGGGAAAATCAGGGTTAGAGAAATAATAGTATACACAAATATTGCAATTGCTACAAATAACTTTTTATAGCTCTTAACTCAAAATATTCATCAACTTCATCCTCAACTTATTCTATCCCGTTTTGGTGAGGTGGGACTATTTTTGGGCCAGTGGTTTGGAGGCATTTTTAGGTTTGAGTCAAGACTTGATTACTCCCTGAGACATGCCAGAAACAACGTTATGGGAAAATTCTTTGTGGAATACCAGGAAGACATATTGGTTCAGACTATATCTGACTGTATATGACTTTACCATCTCTTTTCTTGGGGCAGTCACAATTCCAAAAAGGCTCCTCCCAGACAAGATCTGAAAGATCTGGAACAGCAATAGCAGCATAATCTGAGATTTGTGTTGTTTTCCCTTATTGTTGCAATCTGGTTGTGGTCATTTTGTTGTACTAACAAGTTGTATTTCTCTTTTTGTGAAACAGTCTAGAGATTTGTACTCAAATTGTGGTCAAGTGCATAGGCATCACTGGGGAGCTTTATTAAATAGGAGGAATCCCAAACCCCACACCAGACCTACTGACTCAGAATCTGCATGTTAGCAACATCTCCAGGTGATGTGCATGTACATGAAAAGTGAGAAACACTGATTAAGACTATGACTCTCTAACATTAGCTCCATCTATAAAATATCAGTTAACAGCTTGCCTTGGGTTTTCTGTCCATTTAAATGGAGAAAGAAAGGATCCCAATAAAATCCAAAACTTACTTAAATATGTGGGGGTTTTTTGTTTGATTGGTTGGTTAGCTGGCTTTTGTGTGTGTATGTGTTTTCCTCCAGCAGTTTTATCACTTCCATTTTTTTCTGTAAGGACTGCTGGAGCAGAATTTGCTTTAGATCACCAGTAGGGATTTGAAGGAAGAATATGCATTGTGGATTGTGATAATCAATAATAAATATATTTGGCATTATATCGACTACCTCTCCTTCATTGCTAGACATCCCAATGGCCACCAAATCCTTTTGATTTTACCTCTTAAATGATTTCTTAATTCAAGTTCTTCCTTCTATTCCCACTGTCTTTTTTTCAGCTCGGGTCCTCATCATCTATAAAATGAAAATTAAACTAATATCTCAACTGTATACCTGGTCTCCCTGTAGAGTATTTTGCTTTTTTCCATTGCATTCTTCAAATTGTCATCAGAAAGAATATTCTCGAACACAAATCTGATCATATTATCTTTTTGTGTAAATTCCTCTAATGATTTCTAAGAAAGGCAATACTTTCAATTTTTTTCATGCAAAGTCATTAGTGATAGTCCCTTTTCTACCTGTCCAATCTTATTTTTCCCACTTTCTTCCTTTTATATCATCCTTTTAATACATGGGTTCCAGGCCTCTCTCTTTGGCCAACCTGCCTCCTTCCTTGGAATACTCTTTTTTTCTTTTTTTCTCTCTGCCAGATCATCCTCTTCTTATCTTTTAAGATTACATATTTTTTTTTATCACCTCAGTGGAGCTCTTTTTGATCATAGCTCTGTCACCAAGGTAGAGCTGATCATCCTTAGAGCATGGTGGCACTACATATTTGCTCTAATAACAGTATTTTCACTGAACTGTAGTGTTTGTCCACTTGTCTTTGTTCTTGCATTAGTCTATGAGGCTATTGAGCCAGGAACCATGTTACATTCTTCTTTTGTACCTTGAGTAACAAGTATTATTGTCAACATATAGTAGGCACTCAATGAATATTTAAAGAGTTAAATAATTAAATGAATGTAGTCTCTGTATAAAATAGCTATCATGTTATACCTGAAAATTTTGAAAAATACACAGCAACCACAGATGTATTGGAAATATTTTCAGTGGACTAATCTTTGAGATTCTCAAATAATGGATACTAAGGACTTGAATTGATGTTAATAGTGAATATTCCTCATGTTAACTCTGCCACCACCCTAAAAGGAAATGATCTATCTCAAATCATTTATTAGACATATAACCACCTGTGACATCTAATGATCAGCAAAATTATAGCCTAAGGCACAATCGAACCCTGGCTTCTAGGGACTTTCAGTCTAAGAAAGTTAAGAAAGCAATTTTATCACCTCCTTTTTTTTTTCCGTAGGGACTCTTGGAGCAGTCCTTCTATAAGGACTGACTCATTCTATTACAGATTAATCTGCTCATTTCATCACTATTCTGAACAGGAGAGCAAAAGAACAGCTATGGGTCATTTATTTTCTACTCTATTTATTAATATAGATATTTAATTCTGATAGAAAGAACTAAACTCAGGGTATGTAATATGAATAAAATGCCAATTGTGATAGACATTCACATTATATAATACCTGAATTAGAGAAAGGGAAAATGCAAGGTCTTTTTTTAAGAATGAATAATTTTGCAGGCATTCTCCAAGACATATATCTAGGCTCCAACACTCTCTTTGTAACAAAACACAGAATGTCCATTAACAAACTAAAGTAAGAAATAAACCATCACTGCTCTATTACCTGAGAGGAAAATCTGTAAAAACACCTGAACAGATTCTGGACTTTGTCCCTAACAAGACTTTTCAATGGACTGCACATTCATTTACTCTCATATTTGCATAATTCAGATAATAGCAGCTCTCTATTTCATGCTCAGTGCTGAGGTCAAAGTCACAAGAAGCTGTTTAGCAACAATTCCCTTTTCCGGACAGTTATGTGATCAAATAGGAGAGAAGACTTGGAGAAGAGAGAATGGAAGGCTTCCACCGCCCTGGGCTTGGATTTCTAAAGCAGATTGCATTTCTAGACACACATGCATAGGGGTGCATATCAATATTCTCTGTGGAACTTTGAGAAGCACAGATTAGATTTCACTGTGCTACTCCATATCTCTAAATCAGAATCTGCCAGATATGATTGAAAGAACAAGAACACACTAATAGCATATATATTCTGCTCCAATAATATCAGGAAATGTAAATGAGATACTAATAAACTAAACCAAAAAAATTAGAAATACAGGAGTGTTCTTAAGTATAGGAGAATTTTGATCATGTTGAAATTGTCCCTGCAAAATCTCATTAATAATGACTGATCTTCAAAGAGATCAAATTTGAAGAAAGAGGGAAGAAATTAATGTATAGCTATACCTCACCTAAGAAACACAAATTAAAATTTTTAAATAGCAAGAGATACATTAAATGTATATATATGAGTTTTAGAGTAAATTCATGACAAGGTTTTTTATTGTAGTCCACTGTTACATTTAAATTTAAATTTAATTTACAAATATATGATGAGCTTAAATAGAAGAGGGACATATTTATTTACTTTATAAAAATAAATTGATGCCTGGATGGTAAGTGCTCAAATCCACAAAGATGAGTTATCCAAAGTCACAACATTGATCATATTTCTTCTCATTGCTGATCAACTGTGGCCCTCTTATTGATGATAGCAGTTACATAGATTAGGGACATCATCTAGGACAAAGTTTTGATCACATGATAGATTGTGCAGGTCTTACACAAGCAAGATCTGCACAAAATTGTAGAAGCTTAGAGTTGGTTTTTTTGTGTGTTTTTTTTGTTTTTTTTTTTTTTTTTAACCAAGACAGTTCATTAAAAGAATTGAAAAGATGTCTTATGGAGGCTTAATTAAGGAAGTTAATTCTAGGCCCCATCCTAGGCCCATTAACCTTTCCCTATTCCTAAAATATCTTATGTAATGTCAAAAAGAAGCAAAGATGGAAAAAAGAGCTGTGTAATTAAATCTACTTAACCTCAAAATGGAAATGTATCAAAGGATAGAAGCAATTGGTATGAAGCTTCTAACCTGTATTTATGACCCCAAAACCCATAACCTACATTCTTCATTTCACTATACTTTACTCACATTTTCCTTGCTATGGCGTTGGATAACTTGGCTACCTAATTTACTTACTGTGTCTGACCTGAACCACGAGAAGTCAGTTCTAAACATGCTAGAAAGACAATACTATACTGGTATAGGAAACAAACAAATTTTTGGTTTTTATAAAGATTTCTTGCCACACAGAAAATTTCTAAAGGTCTTCAAGGAGATGATTTTCACTGACCCAGGAGCACCTTTCTTCCTCATCCTGTTAGAATGTGACTAGGCTGGAGCTGAGTTTGGTTCAACATCCAAGAGAATCTGGCATATGTATTTTCTTCCATGGAAGTACATAGTTATCAATGTAAATTCTTCCAGAATGCCAGTGTAGGGCTTAGTATGAAAGGGCAGAGGCATAACAAGAATATTGCTGCCTTCTCAACTCCAGCAGAACCTTGTCAAGGAAGTGTTACCAGCAGGTTTCTGCTCCATTAGGGAACAATTACGGGGCAGGGGAAGATAATTATGGTTGTTTTTGTTCTGCTTCGCCACCAGGCTTCCTCTAGTTCTGTATACTGGGCTGCATCAGTGGGAGAAGAACAGTCTACACCAATTCAAAAATCGATTTGAAATACAACAAATTCCAAAAATTAGCATCAGCACACAGGTCTCTATTAAATACTAACAGATTATGCACACTACAAATTATTCATGATGATTCTGTATTCTTTAGTGTCCTCTTAGTGTACCTTCTAATATTAAGGTTGATATAAAATACAGGACATCTGTATTTTTATTTGCTAAATCTGGCAACTCTACCTAATATTCAGCTGGTAACTATCATCCATCACCATAAAATAGGACATTTTAAAGAGAACTTGGAACTGGCCCTACTGTTTGATTTTACATAAGAGGAAACTGAGACCCAGAGCTTTTTGGCAAAGGGTAGAAGGACTATTTCTTCTTAATTCTGACAGCTACTTAGAGGCAGTGTGTGGACCAGAATCCAGTCAGATTTATACCCATTTCTCCCCACTACCCATGCTGTTTCTCTAATAACCATGGAATATTTTTTTACAGTTGTTATGTTGTTTAGCCTTTAAAAATTTATATTTTTTGAACATTATCCTGTTTGGGCCTCCATGCTAAATTCTGTGGATAGACAAAATAATAATAATAATAATATGCTCTGTCCTGAACTTTACAGCTTTTATGGCTTTAATTGCTAAGAAAAATAAAAATAATAATAATTTTTTGAATATAGGGAAAGGATTAAAAAAATAAATTTTCAAACCCAAACATAAAGATATCCTTGCTTGTGTGCTTTTTAAAGTATTTGGGCCATTGAACTCCTCCATCAGTGTTCGTAATCCATACTGGTATTCCAGGCAAAGGGTCAGAAATACAGTCGAATCTTAGATAACTTTATTCTTCAAAATCATTTGGGAGAGATTATTCAAATCCAGTCTGAACATGCCTCATGCCTTTAGTCACTATCCTTTCAGAACTTTCTTTATACACTTTTTCCAGGAGAAAATAGGATATAAAAAATCTAATATGTACATAAGTCACTCACTCACATATGAAGACATGGAGGCAGAAAAAGCCTTGGCTATATTCAAGATAAACTTGTTTCTCTCTGGCTATCCCATGTTATTGTGAACATTTCTGTGCTAGTTCCCTTCTTATTTATAAGAATTCATTAGATCTTTTTCTCTTATAAATAACTAGTTTTGCACCTCTTTATAAAATATAGTTTTGGACTTTGAAATAACATAGGCATTATATTTATAGAAATGAGTTTAATCTAGGATTTATATAATACTATAAATACTTATATATTATATATAATATGATAGTTATATTAATCCAGTTGGAAATTCCTGTTTTAGTCATGTCTTCAAATAAGGAATTTTTATTGTCAAATGATCAGCTTCTTGGACTGAATTGTGTTCTCCTAAAATTCATACATTGAAGCCCTAATCCTCTATATAACTGTATTTGGAGATAGGACCTTTAAAAAGGTAATTAAGGTTAAATAAAGTCATAATAGCCCAAATCCACTATGACTGGTGTCCTTATAAGAAGAAGAAGAGAATACTGCAAGGCTATAGTAATTAAACAACATGGTATGGGCATAAAAAGAGACACATAGATCAATGGAACAAAATAGAGAGCCCAGAATTAAACTGATATCTACATGGTCAATTAATCTATGACAAAGAAAGCAATAATATACAATGGAGTAAAGACAGTCTCTTTAATAAATAGTGTTAGGAAAACTGGACAGATATATTCAAAAAATGAATCTAGACCACCTTCTTACACTATACAAGAATAAACTCAAAATGGATTTAAGACTTAAATGTAAGACCCCAAACCATAACTCTTAGAAGAAAACATAGGCAGTAAACTCTCTGACATTGCTCTTAGCAATATTTTTTTTCTGATATATCAAAAGAAAAAATAAACAAATGGAACTAAATCAAACTAAAAAATTTTGCACATCAAAGGAAACTATTAACAAAATGGAATGATAACTTACTGAATGGGAGAAAATGTTCACCAGTGATATATTTAATAAGGGGTTAATGTCCAAAAATTATAAAAGACTCAATGCAACAACACCAAAAATCTAATGATCCAATTAAAAAAATGGCCAGAAGATCTGAATAGACATTTCTCCAAAGAGGATATAAGGATGGCCAATAGACATATGAAAAGATGCTCAACATCACTAATCATCAGAAAACTGAAAATTAAAACCACAATGAGATATCGCCTCACATCTGTCAGAATTGCCATCATTAATAAATCAACAAACAAATGTTGGCGAGGATGTAGAAAAAAGGGAACCCTCATATAGTGTTGGTAGGTTTGCAAATTAGTGCAACCACTATGGAAAATTGAATGGAGGTTCCCAAAATTTTTGAAATTAAACTACCTTATGACCCAGCAATTCCACTTCTGGGTATTTATCTGAAGAAATCCAAAACAGTGATTCAAAAAGATATATGCACTTCTATGTTCATTGCAGCATTATTCACAATAGCCAAGATATAGAAGCAACCTAAGTGCCCATCAATAAATAAGTAGATAAAGAAGATGCTGTACATATGTACAATGGAATATTACTCAGCCATAAAAAAAAAAAATAGAGTGAAATCTCACCATTTGTGACAACATGGATGAAGCGGGAGGGTATTATGCTAAGTGAAATAAGTTAGACAGAGAAGGACAAATACCATATAATCTCACTTATGTGTGAAATTTAAAGAACAAACTAAGCAAATAAACAAAACTGAAACAGACTCGTAGGTGCAGAGAACAAGCTGACAGTTGCCAGATGGGAGGGGAATTTAGGGGGGGGGAGAAAAAGGTGAAGGGATAGAAAAAGTAAAAATTGGTAGTTACAAAATAGTCACATGAATATAAAGTATAGCATAGGGAGTATAGTCAATAATATTGTAATAACTATGTATAGTGCCATGTGGGTACTAGACTAATGAGGGAGATCACTTCGTAAATTATACAAATGTCTAACTACTATGCTATATACCTGAAACTAATATGAAATGATGCTGAATGCTAATTGTAATTGAAATTTAAAGCAGAGGAAGGTGAAGGGGGTTAAGAGGTTCAAATTTCCAAGTATAAAACAAGTAAGTCATGTGGATATAATTTACAGCATAGGGAATATAATCAATAATATTGTGATAGTGTATGGTACTATGGTTGCTGGACTTATCACTTCTTTAGGTATGTAAATGTTAAAAGACAATGTCATACACCTAAAACTAGTATAATATTGTATGTTGACTATGTTTTAAAAAAAATCTTTAAAAGAAAAAAAAAAGAAGTGGACGAGATACCAGGGATATGTGTGCACAGAGAAAAAGTCATGTGAGGACATAGCAAGAGGTCAGTCAGCCATCTGCAAGCCACAAAAGAAGCCTCAGAGGAATCCAACCTTACTCCACATTGATTTTTGACTTCTAGCCTCTAGAATTGTGAAAAAATAAATTTCTGTTGTTTAAGCAACCCAGTTGTGGTATTTTGTTACGGCAGCTCTAATAGACTAATACAATCCAAATAACTCTTACAAACATAAATTAACTATTGGAGTACAAGCTAAATGAAAGCAAGGATTCTATTTTGTTTATTATGATAGTCACAACACCTCTTCTAGTGCCTAGCACATAACTAGCTAGCTGACAAAATAAAAGAACAAAGGAATAGCTTTTCCCTTTGCCCCACAGAGCCATATTATCTAATGTAACCACAATGTGACATTGGAAAAGCAGAGGCTTAGGAGCCAGACAGACTGTTTTCATTACCTGTGACCTTGGGAACAATATCCTAATCTTTCTGGGCTTTAGTTCCTCATCTATAAATTGGCAATAGTAATGCATTTATCATTTAGTTGTTGTGAAGATTAATTGAGATAATATGCCTGGCACACAGTAAGCACATGAATGTGATAGTTTCTATGGTAATAATGATCTTCATCTTTTCATTCATTTATTTATTCAATGACTATTTATTGAGCAAGCCCCTTCCACGTACACAGAATTTTTCCAGGCATGGAGAATAAATGGGTAATAAGACATTGTCATAGCTTATGTATACCTTATATTCTAGAGAGTGGATCAAAAATAACAAGAAACAATAAAATAATTTCAGAGAGTGGTAAGTGCCATAAAGAAAATAAAACAGAATAATGTGATAATGACTATGTATGACAGGGAATGTGCAAGAGGGTAGTTGGAAAGAAAAAGGTGAGCCCTGAATAATGAGGAGAAGTCAGCCTGGAGAATATCTGATGGAAGAGCATCCAAGAGAAAACAACTGGCGTAAAAAGCTTAAGGAGGGAACAAACAGGATATTCAAAGAACAGAATAAGGTTGGGGTCAGTGTAGTGTAGTTAGCAAAGTGGAGAGAGGTACACATGAGACCAGAGTTTCTCTAAATGAAATGAGAAACCATTAAAGGGTTTTAAGCAAAAGCATGCATGATTTGATTTACATTAAAGAGAATGTTCTACTGCTATTAGGAGGACAGGGGGTCGAAAGTCATGAGTGGGAGCAGGAGGCTGGTCAGGAGTCCTGTACAGTAGCCCAGGAGAGAGAATGCCATCTTGGACTAAGGTGATGGTAGAGACAGATAAAGGATAAATGGGGATTATAGTGAAGGTTGGTAGACAGAACAACAAATGCATTTAATGTAAGGAAAGAGAGGGGAGGGAAGGGAGGGGGAGGGGAAGGAGGAGGGAAAAGGGGGAGGGATAAGTAGGGGGAGGGGGAAAGATTATCAAGGATGACCCTTAGGGTTTTAAGTTAAGAAACCAAGTGAGATAATGTCATTTATTATGATCAGTTGGGATTAAAGAGAGGTAGGGAAAATCAACAAAGATGACATTAACCCTGATTCATTTCTATTTATTGGTAGAGTTGATACAAACTTCATGGCAGAGCCACAGTTGCTTGGTTGTCAATAATTTATATTAATTATCAATTCATTGAACATTGCTAAGCCTCACACTTTAATTGATTGTATGAAAAATGATATGAGTGAAGCTTGGGTTTTTCAATGGACTCCTTCCTATTCTAGACTTGGTTTTCTTCCCTATGGAATGAAGCTTTTTAATACTTATTTTTATGTCATCTCCCAACTAAATCACATCATCTATACTTATTTTACAGAAGCAAAACCATAGCAAAAGTATCTCCTAAGAGCTACAAAGATGAGAGAACAGACAATGGCTAATATTTAGACATTGAGCTTCTTATGCAGAGTTTAGATTTCTTGCTCTCCCTAATTCTCAACTTGTTACTTAACCTTGCTCTCCCTAATTCTCAACTTGTTACTTAACCTTTCTCTCTCATGTATCAGATACACTGCATAATCTCCTTCATGCAGTGTTCATATGGCTACCATTGGCTGGTTTTAATTAGTGTGTGGTACTAATCACGATTATAATGTCGGTGGTATTAAATTTTAATGTATTTAAATACCATGAGCTAAAGTCACAGCTCATGACAGACACAGGGAAGCTGGACTTGAACTAAACTGTGTGGTGATTAAAACAGGCAGGAATGAAGATTGTTCATAATGGCCTGTCCTGCACTCCAACCCAAACACCCTCTTGTTTTCATGTCTTTCTCCTTTATCTTATTCATTTTCTGTCCAGCAAAAGTTAGTAGGAACTGGGCATCTAATGGAGATGACAATGTTATAAGCAAGGAAAGAAAGCAAATACTTCATTAGCTTTTACATTGTATCGATATGAGGATGAGCAGAGTTGTCTTTCCATTATATTAAAAAGGAAGAAAAGAGATATGAATAATAGCTAACTGAAAATCACTGATAGTTTTGGAATTTACTTAAGAAAAACGCATTTATCATAGGCAGTCGCTAGCCATATTCTTTGTCACTTATTCTGAAACCCACCCACCCATTAACCACCACTGTCACTGAAACTTAAGTAAAGTATAAAGAGATTTGATTGGCAAATAGAAATTTTGCCCTATGTGGCTTGAATAGATCAGTTAGCCTTGCTAGAAATCAGGATAAGACTGGATTCTAGAAGATGTTATTATGGGAGCTATTGACATAAAAAGGCTAGTAGATGGTTTACTATCTAATCACAAAGCAGAGAATTTTGGAAAACTAGCCTGAAAAACATGGACCATTTCCAGGTTTAAACAATTTTAGACACAAGTAAGTTCTAAGAAGAAAATCAACCATGCGTGGTGTTAAAGAAAAGAGTAAGAAGAGGGAGTGGCCAGTAAAGGTTAAATTTAAAATGAAGCACAGAGAATGAAAAGCAACAAGACTAAGAGCCAGAAAATAAATAAATAAATAAATAAATAAATAAATAAATAAATAAATAAATAAATAACGGGTGAAAAAACTCTTGAGGTGGAGAAGAGCTTGGAGTGTTCTAGAAAGTATCAGAAGACCAAGGAGGGCTGAGCAATTGTGACCAGGGAGATAGAAGACTGGAAGGAGGTTGGGAGGTTAAGCACATGGGCAGGATCCAGATCTCATATGGTGTTTGAGGCAGGGCAAGGAGTTTAAGTGTTTTCTAAGTAGAATTGGAAGTCATTAAAGCAAGGGAAAGACATGAGATGGTTTTCTCTTGTATTTAAAAGATCTTTCAAGGTATTATCTGTAGATGGCTTATTTGGAAGGGCAGAGTCGGAGCAGAGAAATAGGCTGGCATGGTGGCAAGAGGAGTTTAAGAGGAGAAAACAATTTGAGGAACATTGTAGTTGTAAATTCAATAGAACTTGCTCATATACTGGATCTTGGGAATAATAGAAGGACAAAAATTAAGGGTAATTCCTAAGTTTCTCATTGAGTTTGTAAGTCGCTGGTGATACCCTTTTTCGTTGAGAGTAAAACTGCGGGGAATGAAGGTCAGATGCAATGAGAAAGAATTTTGGAGTAGGAGAAAAATCAAGAGTTACATTTTGTACATTTTGAATATCTTAACACTGATATTTCTTTGAGGCATCTAATTAAAGGCATTATCTATTGTTAGTTATATAGTTAAATATATAAACACATAGCTCGACAAGAGGTTAGGGATGAATATATGCTGGGAGCTTTATTATAGCAGTGGCATATAAAGCCATTGGAGTAATGAGCTAACCTAGACAGAAAATAGTGAAGCAAGAGGACAATCCAGAGCATGGACAGAGGAGGGGACTCTTACCTTTATGTTATGATAGGAATAGGATGATTCAAGGCATTACACCACCAAGAGTGAATGGAACTGAAAAGAGAGAATTAGCTAGAGAGAATGTGTCTCCCACCCCAGTGCCTACTGCCCACCAAACACCACAAAAATCCTTGGGAGAATTAAGTGAAATAATGCATAGAAAAGCATTTTGTGAACTACAACTTACTATATAATATGCAGTATAATTGTACCTTATTGTCCAATCTTTGAAGTATTTTTGTGTTAACTGCTTTTCTTCTCACTAAGAGTAAATGCCTAGGTAAAAATGTGTCGTTATGTCCATTGATGCTTCTATAGCACCTAGAACAAGTAAGTGCTGACTGATAGATTGACTGTTATTTTCACTATGTTCAACAGTACAACTAGTCAATGCCTGCTTCAGGTTGGCTTCAGATTTGATACTTCCTGCAATTTAATATTTGCAGGGAAGACATCAGAAATCTCTAATTCTTAAGAAAGCGTGTAACAAAAGTTCCTTTTTTTCAAATCAATATGAATGGGAGAGACGCTCACGTGTTCAGAATGTTTTTGTTTTCCCTTTAGCTTTGTCAAGAAAATTCAAAATTACATACAAGAGTAAGAGAACTTCCCACCTGATCTCCACTTCTACAGAGATCCTGAAGTGATTGAAAAGGAAGAGTAGGCCGCTGCTGAAAAGGCTGTGCCCAAGGAGGATTTTTAGGGTAACTGGACTGCTCCGGCTCCTGAATTGACTGCTACTCAACCCGAGGTCACTGATGGGTCTGAAGGCCTAGGTGTGCCCTTTGTGCCTATGCAGTGATATCCTGCTGAAACCTAGAGCACTTACCTGCCATCTAGGACTGGTCTGCAGTCCCCACCACCCAGGCCACTGATCGGGAGATTCAGTGGAAACATGGCAGAGTGAGGGATGTCCCTAGATCTCTCCTCTTGAAACAATAAGCTGAACATCTAAAATTCAACAAAAAAAACCCCACCAAAACTGCACACCAGCAGCGCGGGATATGCACATAAGAGCTACCACAGGTCAGAATCCCAGGTGTCTGATTGAGAGTAATAAAGAAGCTGCTTCTTGCAGCTGCAGAAGCTCCCTGTAGGAGGAGAGGGAGGGGTGAAGGCATAGGAACTGTCCTGAACAACCCTACCTGGAAGTTGCAGGGGCTTATAAGCAGCCTAGCCAACAGGAGGGCCCAGCCATCAGTGCAGAAAGTGGAGAAGCAGGGAGGGACTGCAGAGAAAAAACAGCTGATTTTTACTGGCCCAGTTGCAAAACCATGGCTGAGACACAGCCCCTAACCCCCAACCCAGAAGGCCCCTTCCCCTATACCTTCTGAGACAGATCACCACAGAGCCCGGGAAATCTGTGCAAACACTGCTGAGACTGAAGCTACCTCTGGAAGCCTTTGGAGCTTTCTGCAGGAGGAGGGAGAGGGGAGAAGTTCCTGCAGCAAGTTCCCTGAACAGCTCTGCCTTGGAAAGCTGTGAGCTGTGGCCCAGCAAGCTTCAGGGAACAGTCATCAGGGCAGAAAGCAGAGAAGCAGGGCGGGACCACAGAGGAACAATAGTTGATTTTTGCTGGCAGAGGTAGCAAAACCTAGGCTGAGCTGCAGCCCCCGACCCAGAGGGCCCCTCCCCCCATACTCTCCTAGAGCAATCACTGCAGAGCCCCAGGGGAATGTGAGTAAATGCCACCAAAACTGCTAGGGATCCAAGAGGCTTAGACTCCACTTACTTTAAACGAAAAGAAAAGTGCCTTCTTTGCAGCAGTCTAAAGAGAAATCTTTATTTAATAAATCTTCTTTCTGGAAAAACAACAGAATACAGTTTCATTAATGTCCAGGTGGGAAAATAGTCCATTAAACACCATGAACAACCAAAGTGACAAAGCATCTCAGAAAGAAAGAGAAAAATCTCCAGAAAATAAGCTTACAGACAGAGAAATATGCAACTTCAATGACAGAGACTTAAGGATGGCACTTCTGAAAAAACTCAAGGAGATCCAAAACAACTCAAATCAATAATTTCAGGAGTTTGAAAAACAGCTAGATGAGCAGAACAAGGAGATTGAAACCCTCAAGAAGAACAGAATAGATATTCTGGAGATGAAGAACACACTGCAAGACTTGGAAAATGAAATAGCGAGCCTGGGAAATAGAGTCGACCAAATGGAGGAAAGGATCAGTGATATCAAGGACAGAAATCTAGAAATAAATCAGAAAAAAGAAGAGAGAAACCGAAGAATGAAAACTAATGAAACAGAAATACAAGAACTAGCTGATACCATCAGGAGAGGAAACATAAGAATAATGGGCATTATCGAAGGGAGGAGCAGGACCTAGAAAGCATTTTCAGATAAATAATGGATGAGAAATTCCCAAATCTAAGGAATAAGATGGAGCTTGGAATTCAAGAAGTCAACAGAACACCCTAAAAAGGCCCTCACCAAGACACATTATATTAAAGTTATCAAAAATCAACAACAAAGATAGAATTCTCAAGGCTGCCACGGAGAAGAAAATGGTAATGTATGAAGGAAAACCCATTAGAATATCACCAGACTTCTCAGCACAGACCTTACAAACCAGAAAGGAATGGAATCAAATATTTAAACTATTAAGTGAAAGGAACTACCAGCCTAGAATAATGTATCCAGCTAAGCTCTCCTTTAGATATGAAGGAGAAATTAAGACCTTTCCAGACATACAAAAATTGAGGGAATTCTTGACTACAAGGCCTGCGCTACAGGAAATACTGAAAAGGGTCAGCTCACCTAAAACAAAATAACAACAACAACAATACATAATTAGGCAAATAGAAGCAGAGAGTGCAACCTTTATTAAGAGCAGGGCATTATAGCTCAAATAATAAGTGAATTGTTATAATAAGATAGTAATGAATGTTCAGCATACATAGGGACAAATTGAGAGAACAATGACTGAAGGGGAGGATTCAAAGATCCAGATTCACAAAGGGGAATGGAGATAAGGCACGTACAAAAGAAAATAGACGACTGTGTGTGTGTATATATATACATTTATCTTTTACATATTCATAATGGTAACCACACACCAAAGATTCAGAACTGAAATATATAACATGAAACAAGAAGAACCAGAGACAAAACCCACAAAAGCTAATCAAAATAAAGAAAACAAAGACACAAGGACAAGGAAGCAATAGAAACAGCGAGCTACCAGAAAGGAAAAGATAAAATGGGTATAAGAAGACCTCATATTTCAATAATCACCCTAAGTGTAAATAGATTGAACTCACTAATAAAAAAGGCACAGAGTTGAAGAATGAATCAAAAAACAAAACCCAATCATATGCTGCCTCCAGGAGACACATCTCAGCTCCAAAGACAAATATAGACTCAAAGTGAAAGGGTGGAAAATGATATTTCAAGCACATGGCATTCAGAGAAAAGCAGGAGTAGCAGTACTAATATTAGACAAAATAAACTTCAAAATAAAAAAAGTAAAGAAAGATATTGAGGGATACCTCCTAATGATAAAGAGAATCATGCACAAAGAAAAAATAACACTTATTAATATCTATGCTCCCAGTCAGGGAGCCCCTAAATATGTAAAGGAATTACTAACAGAACTAAAGGGAGAAACAGACCAAAACACCATCGTAGTAGGGGATCTAAATACCCCACTGTAAGATATGGACAGATCATCCAAACAGAAAATCAATAAGGAAATAACATTCTTAAATGACACTTTAGTCCAACTGGACATAATTGACATTTACAGAGCCTTCTATCCCAAAAGAGCTGCTTATATATTCTTCCCTAGTGCATATGAAACATTCTCAAGAATCGACCGCATACTGAGATAGCCTCAACAAATATAAGAGGGTAGAAATCATACCAGAAATCATATCAGAAACTATACTTTCTGATCATAATGCTTTGAAACTAGAGATCAACTGCAAAAAGAAAGCAGGAAGAACCACAAATACATGGAGATTAAACAACATGCTACTGAAGAATAACTAGATCGGAGAAAAAATAAAAATAGAGATCAAGAGATACATAGAAATGAATGATAATAGTACAACATATCAAAACTTTTGGGACATGGCAAAAGCGGTCATAAAAAGAAGTTCATATCGTTACAAGCCTTCCTCCAAAAATAAGAACGAGCCCAAATAAATAACCTAACGCTTCATTGAAAAAACTAGAAAAGGAAGAACAAATGAAGCCTAAAGTCAGCAGAAGGAAAGAAATCATCAAAATTAGAGCATAAATAAATGAAATTGAAAACAAAAGAACAAAAGAAAAAATAAATGCAAAAAAGAGCTGATTCTTTGAGAAGGTTAATAAAATTGACAAACCCCTGGCTAGACTCACTAAAGAAAAAAGAGAAAGAACACAAATAAACAAAATCAGGGATGAAAGAGGGGAAATTACAACTAATATTGCAGAAATACAAAGGATTTTACAAGATACTATGAAAAAATATATAACACCAAATTTAATAACTAGAAGAAATAGACCAGTACTTAGAAAAATACAACCTTCCTAGACTGAATCAAGAAGAACTGGAAAATCTAAATAGACCGATCAGCAGTACGGAAATTGAAACAATCATCAAAAACCTACCAAAATTACAAGTCCAGGACCAGATGGCTTCACCAGGGAATTCTACATAACATTCAAAGAAAATTTAATACCTATTCGCCTCAAACTCTTCCAAAAAATCGAAGAAGAGGCAATACTTCCCAACTCATTTTATGAGGCCAATATTACTTTGATGCCAAAACCTAGTAAGAATAACACACAAAAAAAGAAAACTACAGACCAATATCTCTGATGAACACACATGCAAAATTCCTAAATAAGATACTAACAAACCAAATATATTAACATATTAGAAAGATTATACAACACAATCAAGTGGGCTTCATCCCAGGGGCACAAGGTTGGTTCAACATATGCAAATCGATTAATGTGATATACCACATAAACAAATTAAAAAATAAGAATCATATGATCATATCGATAGATGCAGAAAAAGCCTTCAACAAGATACAGCACCCATTTATGATCAAAACACTTCACAAAATCAGTATAGAAGGAAAATACCTTAATATAATAAAGGCCATCTATGACAATCCCTCAGCCAACATTATACTTAATGTTTAAAAACTACAAATCTTCTCTTTAAGATCAAGAACAAGGCAAGGCTGTCCGCTATCGCCACTCTTATTCAATATAACATTGGAGGTTCTAGCAAGCACAATCGGACGAGAGAAAGATATAAAAGGCATCCACATAGGAAACAAAAAAGTCAAACTGTCACTGTTTGCTGATGACATGATTCTATATAGGAACACCGTAAAGACTCCACAACAACACTACTAGAAATAATAGGCAAATACAGTAAAGTCTCTGGATACAAAATCAATGTTCAAAATTCCATAGTGTTCCTGTACTCTAACAATGAAGTGTCAGAAAACTAAAGTTGAAAAAATAATTCCTTTTGCAATTGCAACAAAAGGAACAAAATACCTAGGAATAAAATTAACGAAACATGTGAAGGTCTTATATAATGAAAACTACAAGATCCTATTTAAAGAAATCGAAGAAGATACAAAGAAATGGAAAGATATTCCGTGTTCTTGGATTGGAAGAATCAACATAATTAAAATGACCATATTACCTAAAGCATTATACAAATTTAATGCCATCCCCATCAAAATCTCATTGGCATTTTTTAAAGAAATAGAACAAAAAAATCATCAGATTTGTATGGAAGCACAAAAGACCCCAAATTGCCAAAGCCATCCTGAGGAAAAAGAACGAGGCTAGATGCATCACTCTGCCAGCCTTCAAATTATACTACAAAGCGACAGTATCAAAACAGCATGGTATTGGCAGGAAAGCAGACACACGGAACAATGGAACAGGATTGAGAGTCCAGAAGTAAACCCATATTTATATGGGCAAATAATTTTTGACAAAAAAGCCAAAAACATACAGAAAGGAAAGCCCCTTCAATAAATGGTGCTGGGAAAACTGGAAAGCCACCTGCAAAAGAATGAAACTAGACTGTTGTCTATCACCACACACCAAAATTAACTCAAAATAGATTAAGGACTTGCATATAAGTCCTGAAACACTAAAATGCATAGAAGAAAACATAGGAACGAAACTCAAGGACCTTGTACTTAAAGATTTTATGAATTTGACCTCAAAGGCAAGGGAAGTAAAAGCAAAAATAAATGAATGGGACTACATCAAGCTAAAAAGCTTCTTCTCAGCAAAAGACACCGTCAGCAAGGTAAAGAGACAACTATCTGAATGGGAAAATATATTTGCAAGCAACAGCTCCAATAAAGACCTAATAGCCAAAATATACCAAGAATGTATATGAGTCAATAACAACAAAAAAACAAATGATCCAATCAAAAACTGGGCAGAGGACCTGAACAGACACTTCTCCCCCGAGGACATACAAATAGCCAACAAACAAATGAAAAGATACTCATCGCTAGCTCTTAGGAAAATGCAAATCAAAACCACAATGAGATACCATCTCACACCTGTTAGAATGGCTATAATCAACAGGACAAGCAATAACAAATGTTGGAGATGATGTGGAGAAATAGGAACCCTCATACGCTGCTGGTGGGACTGCTAATTGGTATGGCTACTATGGAAAACAGTATGGAGTTTCCTCAAAAACTAAGAATTGATCTACCATATGATCCAGCAATCCCTCTACTGGGTATTTACTCCAAGACTTGAAAATTCATAACCAAAAATGATATTTGCACACCGATGTTCATAGCAGCATTAATCACAGTACCAGGACATGGAAGCAACAGAAGTGCGCTATGATAGATGATTGGCTAAAGAAGCTGTGGTACATATATACAATGGAATATTACTCAGCCATAAGAAGCAATGAAATACTGCCATTTGCGACAACATGGATGGAACTCGAGATAATCATGCTAAGCACAATAAGCCAGAAAGAAAAAGTTGGAAATCACATGATATCACTTATATGTGGGATATAAACCTAAAAGGAACAAATGAGCATGATAAACAAACAGAGCCTCGTGGACATGGACTATAGACTAGTGGTTACCAGAGGACTATAGAGTAGTGGTTACTAGAGGGGTGGGGGAAGAGGGGGAAGGTAGAAAGGGTAAAGGGAGTCAAATACAGGTGGGAAAGGGGGAGGGTGAAGTGGGTAAAAGGTATCAAATATATGGTAGCTGAAGGAAATTGGACTTTGGGTGGTGAACACACAATAGAATATATAGATATCAAATGATAATGTACATCTGAAAATTATATGTTACCCCAAAAAACTTAATTTTAAAAAAAGAGTAAGAGAACTCACTTGAACTAAATGGAAACAAGGATTTAACAAAACTCTTGTACGAGCTCTGGACTTCAGCTTACATCTGTATGGGGAAGATTAATATGGCAGACCATTAATGAAAGCAGAGCAAACATTGCTAAAGAATTTTGTGAGAGGAAAACATAAATTTTCTTACTTTTTCCTCTATCAATTTGTTATTGCCCATTTTTTAACGAAGCTTTTTCTCTGTTCTGTCTTGTTTAAGCCAGATGCAGTTTTGAAAAACAAAAACAAAAAGTAGTGAATACTCTCACTTACATTAGAAATTCACCTTCTTATAGTACTTCTAAACTTCCTTCTCCACCTCTCTGACTTTTTGCGAAGCTGAGATTAGAAACGATTAATCTTTATGCTTAAAGGGGAAGAGGTATCTTATCAGAAAACAGTTGAGTGTACTTCCAAAACATATTTTGGAAAGATGCACACTACCCTGTCTACAACCATCCTCCCCCTGCCCTCCGTAAGAAAAATAAATCTCCATGACAGTAGCCAACATCTGAAATGTCTGGACTTAGAACTGTAACTGATAATCAATACACAAGAAGTTGTCTAGACTTTCTAATCAAAGAGAATTCTGATTTGTTGGCTATGGGACCTTAAACAAATTATTTCTCTATGCTTATCTTTTTCACCTTAAAGATGGATTTATATTATTTTCCTTGCCTGGTTTTTGTGGGTTTTGATACAAACCACAAAGGTTGGTACATAGCATGGCGGAGGATAAGGGATAGGATACAAGCAAACAAAACGTAAGTGTCCACTTCTGACTCTGTTGTAGCTATAAGGATTCATGTAAAACAGGGACGTATGGTAATGACAACAGATAATATTTTTGAGCTCTTAATATATGTTGGACACTGAGATAAGTACCATCATAAAACTTAAGACAATTTCTTAAAATCACTCAGTAGAAAATTATAGAGCTGGAATTCATACCCAGACTTCTGAGTTCCCAGTCTTCTCACTACAATATACTATCTCATAGATACAGAGAAAACAAATATGTAAAAACCAGGATCCTTGCACTCTAGTTTTCATCTCCCACAAATTAATTTTTTTGGCCCTGGGAAAATCAACTCATTTATCTGACACATAGTTTTCCCAGTTGTAAATTGGGGACACTGGACACTATTGAATAGTTAAGGTCATGTCTCTTCTACAGTCCTGTGGGCCTGTGTTTTTTATTTTTCAGTTTCATTAAGATGTAATTGACATTGTATTAGTTTAAGGTATACAACATAATAATTTGATATATGTATACATCATGAAATGATTACCACAATAAGCTTAGTTAACATCCATCTTCTCATACGGTTATAAATTGTTATGTGTATGAGAATTTTTAAGATCTACTCTCTTATCAACTTTCAAATATAAAATATAGTAGTGTTAATGTTAGTCTTTATGCTGTACATCCCCAAAACTTATTTATCTTGTAACTCACAATTTATACCTTTTGATTGTGGTCCTGTGGGTTACACTCATTTTAATCGATTAAGGTCATTCAGCTTTCCAAAACTAATGAATTGTTTGGCTGATAGAACAGAAACCATGAAAATCTGTTAAGACAAACCACATCTCAAGTGAGTTTTTAAAAACTCCACTGGTTCTACCTTGAACTTCCAAAAATGAAGTCAAGTGGCATATTTTAGTCAAGACAATGAGAATTTCTACAGTGCTTCTCTGTCCTTATAGACAGAGTTTCCAGCCACACTGAGACTTGAAATATTTATAGTATAAATGCCAAGATAAAGTGATGGATCTGAAGATATGTGGAAAGAAACAGAAAGCAGCTGAGGCCATAATCACATCCCGCTGTGATGACCAGTCATTACATTCCCATTGCACCTGTAGGAAAACAAAACTGATCCTTATCTAGAAAGCATAGCAGTCATAGGGCAAAAATAGGGTTGGAATTCAAATGTCTAACACTAACATGTTGATCTTTTCTTTTAACTTTTCTGTTTAATAACATCTAGTAGGACTCAAAGATCAGATTTCCTTGATCCAACATAAATTGGCTTCAAATTTTCAGGTAGAATGATAGTACTCCCCCTCTTAAACTGTAATAATTAAGTCCCATCAGAAATGGCTGACAGAAGCCTCATCGTGGCTCCAGTCTAAATTGTTGAAGCATCAGAATTATATGGTGCTTTTATTATCTTGTGGAATGCATGTCCCTGGGGCACTCCTTTGAGTTCAACTAAAATGACAATTTAATTCTCAGTAAATGAGTGTTAATTAAAATGCTGGAGGAAAGATTGTCATAATTGAATAATGAGAATAATGCTGCATATATTTGTTTGAAAGTTCTTGTAAGCTGATTTTAGGGATCAAAAAATGATCTCTAGGAGAGATCACAGGAAAAGTCAACTCTCTGAAAAGCCTTTACTACTCATTGTGTGTATGCATTAAGCTAAATCTGCGTCTTGAGTAGAAACTCTTTTAAAGTTACTGCAAGAGTCTAAATCTTACATTGATATTTCTCTCTTGCAAAATGTTTGTGAACATGTCCCCTCGTTTTAGGTTTTGTGAAATGTAGGCTGGAGTAGAACAAGTGGGCTGGAAATCTATTTCTGATTTACTCAGATAGGTAGCTGTGATCACCTGTCTAGATTCAAGTCTCTAGGATGAAATACTCTTTGACATACTAATGCTTTTATAAAACTGTAGAATTAGACAATGCCAAGATTAGAAGCATTCAGAAGGAAGCAATGTGGGTTAGTGGAAAAAATGTTGAATTATAATCTTAATGCTGCCAACAATTCTAAGACAGTGTGTAAATAATTTAGCCTAGATCTTGATCGTTAAGTTAAGCCTGTTTGGAGAATAAAATAATATATAACATTTTAAAATGACTTTAAAAGAAAAATGTATATAAATAAAATAAAACTATCTTTAGCAATTGGTTGGCTCCGATATAAATAATATAAGCCTTATATTTATTTTCCTAAATCAGATAACTCTAATATATACATATATCTTAACAGGTATATTATTAGAAAAAATATAAATAATACTGAAATACAAAATTTATCCTTCATTCCATACAATGTCCAATTGATATACTAGTCCCCACCCTTAGCTGCTGAGATAATTGAATTGACTCTCATTCTTCTCAGTTTCTACTTTTCCTTTGGCTCCCCTATTCTAGTAATAATTAATTTCAAAAGCTTTAGGATTATATTAAATCCAACCTATTCAGTGAGTTTTTGTCCTGTCCTTAAAGATCTATAGGAAAAATAAATTCTATAACCTCCTTCTATGCCTAATAACTTTTACAGTGAGTAAATTCTGTGCAATCTGAATTCTTTGATTGTAAAAAATGTCCCCAGGGCCACCCATTAGGAGGCCTCCCACACATTTACTAATCCAACATAGCTTAGAGGCCTTGACAGCTCCAGCAGAGATGCTTAGACACCTCCTTATGAATATGCAAAGACAATCTTTAACTTACAAAAGAAACTGATATAGCCATTATGGCCTGTGGTTAATCAAACCTCCATTCACTTCCCTCTGCTTTCAGAACCAAGAAAATGTGTTGCTAAGCAAACTTAAATAGTTAGGACCTAGTTCTGATAAAAATGATTGCCTAGAGACCAGCTTGCTTAGAAGTAAAGATCCAGGTTTTTTTTTCCAGCATCTAATTTGATTTCCTATAAAATCTAAGCTCATCATTCAGTTAAAGGAAGATGTGAAAGTTGCTCACACATTTCTCATTTAACAAGTTAGAGTTTACACACACACATACAAATACACATGCACACACACTCATACTAGGTCTTATCACTTGTTTCTGTAACTGCTTCTTGGAAAACATACAAGCGGCCAAGGAAATGCATAACAGAGAAGCTGCTGACTTCCCAAGCATCTGGTGAATTCACAATTTTCATTGAATCTTACATAATATATATCAATATTCATTTTTTCATAGACATCTATCATAGTCATTCCCACCTCCCCCAGGAAACATGATTAAGAGAAAACAGGACACCGTATTACAAACTCTTAATGAAGACTACACAGGAGTAGAAATTCACTTCTTACCTACTTTTGCAACAAATTTTCAGTGCATCTTTAAAAGATTATTTAAAACTATCTGTGCCACGGGTTCCATAGTCCCCAAATAGATAATAATCCAGTTAGTTCTGAAAGATAATAAAGCGTACCCGCACAATAACTCAGTATCTTTTAGAACTAACTGGATGATCAGACTCTATCTAGGTTAGTCAAAACCTCTATTGTGTAGGATATAGGCACTAATTTCTTATAGTAGGTGGTAGATCCAGTGGTCTCATTTCCCATTTTAGGCAATACTTTCAGTTTCACACTTAAAAAAGAATTTGAACATATGTGATAGATCTCAAGCATTTGGAAATCAGATTCTTGTCTAAATACCCATATAGATTAAACTCAGTTATTAAGTTTATTCTTGAAAAATTACTATATTAGATGATGGGTGTAGATTACAAATTATATTATCTAATGTTCATATTTAATTGCTTTATTCCAAATAACATTACTTTTACCCTTTCCTAGGCTTTTTTATATAATAAATTTGATTATAGAATGATGTCTGCCTTTAGACTAGTTTGTTTTGATATTAATATAGGATAAGAGATAACAACTTCCCTCTAAGACTTTTAATCTCCACTCAACTCTGAATCTCTTGAGGGCAGGAATTATGTGATATTTTTCTCTATATCCCTGGTACAATATTTGGCACATGTGAGGTTCTGGTTAATCAGTTTTGATTAAACAAGAAACAAGTAAACAAGAAAATGGCTAATGTAATATTTCCCATTAGTTTGATGGTGGCCACTGGTCAGTATTTCTCAGAATATGGTCCTGAACCATCTAAGGACTTGGTGAAAGATGAGAGTCCCAAGCCCTACTTGAGGTTCACTGAATCCCAGTCTCTCTTGGTGTGGCCCAGGAATCTGCAATTTTAAAAAACTCCCAGGTAGTTCTCAGGCCCATTTCAGTTAGAGAACCTCTGCTTTGCTTTTCTTATCTTAAAAGAATCATTTCAGGCTGTGTTAAAACTCTTTATTCAACGTGAAACAAATAATAATTCTAATATGTGAGAAATTTGTATTCCCAAGTTTTCATGTTCATACTTGGTTTGAGGCCTCATGTTTTTGATATTCCAAAACCTGTCAGTAATGCCAATGCCTAGGTGATTATTTGCTGCTTGATCTATCTCTGATATCAGATGCATGAAATCAGTTTCTCTTTTATCTCTTTTGTTATCTGATTGACATAGATTTATTAGTTAAGGTTTTCTAATTTAAAAAACCTATTAGAACTTTGAGTCAAGTGTGTATGTATGTGTGTATACATGTGTTGTCATGTGTGTGGATTTAAATGTTTGATTTTGTTTTGCTTTTTAATTAATTCAATTAATTCATCAGCTTGCAACTGTTCGAGAGTGACTTCTTAAGAGTGTACCTTATGCTTACTCGTTCAATAAACACTTGACATCTAATGCTCCTATCTCCCTTTAGAACATTTGTATGTGATCTCTACCTGCTTTGTTTACATATTATGAAAAAGTTCTTTGGGGCACTAGCAGATCTTTATATTTAGCCTTGAATAAAGCATATAAAAATACACAATAATGAATATGTGGGTCTACTTTCTTTAAAGATATACTCCTCAGGGGTATTGGGTCCCTCTGGCCCAATTCGCTGGGACATCAGCTCCTTGAGGACTACTTTTGAGCCTCTGGAGAGCTCACATGTTCTCCCTGAAAGGCCAAGGGTCTACTCTGTTGGTGTTGATCAGTCTCTCCACTGTTTTATGGCCTGCATTCTGGCTGCCCTGGGATTTGTTAATTTCACTTACTGATCACCTAGGAGAGAGCAGTCACTGTAAAATACAAGTGTGTATGTATGTGTGTATGTATGTAAAATACAATTTGTATGTATGTAAAATACAGTGACTGCTCTCTCCGGGATGTCCTAGTCACAGATCCAGCCATGGGCATTACAGCTCCAACCTTTCCACTAATTGTTCCTCCTCTATGAGACCTTGAGGAAGCAAGACTCCAGTAGCCTGCCCAGAGAGGCCCAAGCACCCTAGAGCAGCTCCCTTCCAGACACTTTGCTATGTACGACTTAGCCAGATCTTCCAGAGATGAAGGTGACCCCCCTCCAGCTACTCAGTAAAATTGCCAATTAAATCAGAGAAATCAAATTGGATTGAGTAGATGTCTGACTTAGCTGGCCCTAGGGAAATAGTGACTGCCAGCAGGTAGTTCAGAGCAACTCCTTGTAATATTCATTTCATGTTGCTTGCAGATGTGAAAAAGACCAACTCTATCAGCTTCTGGTGTTTAACAAACCAGACTACTGTTGGTTAATATCTGAACAGACAGCTGTGTCTGAGTGTGCCAAGGAAAGCCTTCCCAGGCAATCAAATATGGTCAGCACAAATTCCCCTGACTAGCTAAGAACTGGTATGTAGTCAATTCCATGAAAACCTAGTGGCAAGTTATGCACCCTGTTGATTCTTTCATACACACACTGGTTCAGTCACCCACCTTTCATTCGCTAGTCACTCAGTGAATACTTATAGTCTGTGCCCATCTTTGTCTTCTGTGCTGGGTGTGTACTATTTTGCCTACCACAAAACTGGAGGGCCAGTGGCCTGTACTTTTTCATACAATAGTCAGATCTTCCTGAAAAACCTACAGGATAAGATTCTTGCTAATAAAACAACATTGTCAAAATATTTAATTTCTAAATGTAGAATGAAGTGGCAGAATGAATGAAGCATATGTATTCTGCATTCAAAGTCCAGTAGAAGTTTCTGTCTAAGCCGGGAATGAAGTTAAAGTTGCCTAATATCTAATCTAGTCTATACCTCTGCCTTTTACAAGAGGGAGCCTGTATCAAACATAAGATTCATATAGCTAGAAAGAAATTAATTTAGATTGTCTCTAAAAATAAAGCAAATAAAGAAACAGACAATAAAAATTACAAAAGGCAATATTTTGCCATCTGGATAAAGCTTAGCTCAGCAATAAGTAAAGGTAAACAATGTCTGAATTCTGAATTAACTGTAATTAAAATACATTCCTGACTTCTATCTCCACTGGATACAAAGATATATGTCTCACTGTATGTATCGGTCACATATAGTCAGTCAGTCAGAGCCTTCCTAATACTAACTGGCATATAATTTTTAACAGCTTATTTACTTGCTTGTTTAGAGTACATGGTACTTTAAACAACAAGTTAGAGGGGAGTGTGAGAGGCTTTTAAGTTAAGCATGGTGACAAGAGAAGTGCAAATTGATAATACAGCAAGAAGAACTGACATTAGGCACACAGCTGTTCTCAGTAGTTCATGATTTAATAATACTTGAAATTTATATGCTTATATCCCTTTGCCTGACTGATAAAATAACTGAAATCAAGGGAGTTAAATTTTAAGAAAATAACAAAGTATATGCTATATTTTTATAGATATTCATCCACAAATGACGTAAATAAAATTTACTGCATGCAAATTTTTAAGTAATGCTTCATTTCTAAATAGTACTTTACTCTAGAATGGCAACTTGTAAAGTCTGTTAAAGTTCTTAGAGGTATATAAAACCCCTTGATCCTCATAGCGACCCTGTGAGGCAAGTTGATAGGTTATTCTTTTTTTCATTGTTCATCTATCATTTTTATTACTATTTAAATTTGTCCTTTCATTCATTCTGTCAGTCAATGAATATTTGTTGATTACCTTCCTATTATGGACCCTGTGCTATCCTATTATCCTGTACTCTCCAAAATGGTAGCCCTTAGTCACATAGAACCATGGAAGTTAATTAAAACTAAATAAAACTACACTTTCAAGTCTTTATACTCTAAATATTGGGGCAAGGAAGATAAGAAGGATAAGTATATGTTTGTCCTAGTCCAGAAGATGCTCAGCATAACCATTGATTCACACTGTGGAAAGATATCCCACATCTTCTCCTCTCCCATTAATTATTTTTTTGTTCTATAGCTTTAGAGCATCCCATTCACCTACTGCCAAAATCAGTTAGGCACGTAACTCTCTCTCCTTTCTCTGAACGATTTCCAAGAAGCCCATAGTCACAATTGATAAACTACTCTAGTATCCCACTAATGACTTAAAATTTGTCTTTATCGTTGGCAACTAAAAATGTTCTTATTGAAATAATCTAATTTCCTTTCATTCTTTGCCTTTATCTCCATTTTTTACATGAGGAAGCCTCAAGATAATAAAACTCTCAATTCTCAAAGATAAGCTGCATCATCTTTCACTTCCTACTCTCTTCATTGCTGATGTTGCTTCCATAACAACAAAATCTGCCTCTTGAAGGATATCTAATACACCATCCTAGGGAATACTCATGTCTTCCTCTCTACTAGGAAATTAAATGTTGAAAAAAAAAGTTTTTGTTGTCTCAGAATTTTGTGATAATTTAAGTTCTTTAAAGCAGAAAACAGAATCGAAATGCAGAGGAAGCATTACCCAGAAAAAATAAATAATAATTAATTATAATAGTAGATAGATAAATAAATAGATAAACAAGGGTGAGTAAGATCTAATAAGGGTGTTGAAGGCTAACCCCAAGGACAGCAGGAGGATTGAAAAAGGATTAATGTTGCTTATAAAATAAATTAAAAAGAAATAACAGAAATGAGGTGATTCTGTAGGCCAACCAGAAGATGCTTAAAGAAACTATGGAAAGACTTCCAGTCAAGAAAAACACTGTATTTACCTCCAGTCATGACTACATCAAAATTACAACTAACCTACAGAACAAACATCAGTGAGAATCGCCTAAAGACTAGCTGAGCAGAAGTCCTACAACTAAGAACATACAGAAGAAGCTACCTCAAGAACAGCAGGAGGGATGGAGACATGGAACAGGCTGGTCCCACACTTGTCATGTAGCAGTTAAAAATCAGGAGGAATATCTCAACTGTGGATGATCCCTAAGAGGAACAAGGGGTCCCAGACCCACACCAGCCTCCCCAGCCCAGCGTTCCAGACCAGGAAAGAGAAGTCCCCACAAATTCAATAAGATATAAGTAAGAATTTCATGTTAATTTAGGACTAATTAGCACGGATACATTTATCCATATGTAGATGTTATAATTTTTCAAAGAGACTCCTTCAGAATAAAACAAGTATCTAATTGCCTAAACTAAACTTTAAAAAAATGTTAATTTTAACAATTTCTTTCTCAGACATTGTGATCTTTTGCTCTAAAATGTACTCCCTCCCTAAATAAAAGTCTCCCAGTTTGAATAATAGTAAAATGGAAAACTAATACATAACTCAAAGCTATGACTTTTCAGCAGGATTTTGCAATAGAATTAAGAGCACCTTAAATCACTTTGAGAGAGTCTACTACAGTTTATTCCAAAAATATATCTTGAATGCCGACTATGAGCATATTTAAAAAGTTCCACAAAATAATATGGGTTATTGACAAAGGTTTCTCCATTCATTGCCAAGGAAAAAACAACCGGTGGTTTAAAAAAAGCTAAATAGCCTGGAATATGTTACCTTCATTGACAATGTTTTCAATGTCATAATTATACATCAACATATATGGCACCTATTTAATGCTCTCATTTGAATTAATTCAACTGCATGTATATGGCTCAGCCAATGTAGAGGTGGATTGCCTTCTGATATAATAATGCAGTCTCTCTAACACCATCATGTGTAGAAAAGGCATTGGTACTGCTTGTTAAGTAATTTCAATTCTTCACAGAATTGTTCACTTGCCTACCCCTCTTTTATGGTCTAAATTTAAATCAATTTCAAATCTTTTTAAAATATAATATACGATTTCATCAACTTGAAGAGGTGAGTCAAGAAAGTCAAATGGTAGCAAACTGCAACATGCCTAAAGTATGTAGTATGTATAACAGATATAATAACACAGCAATACCTGGGAGTAGCTCTAATAACTCAGGGCATCAATATCAGATAAAATTCTCTTAGACATGTAGCCAAGTGTGTAGATATATGTACTAATCAAAGTCTTCCAATCCAAAGTTGATTATAGACATAAAATAAAAACTTATCATTGAATGAACTCTCCAAAGAAGATTATAAATTAGTACAAATTGCATAGCCATTGCAGCCCCAGTGTATGTGAAATTTCTTAAATCCTGTAATAACAACAAGAGTTCTTTCTCAATTTGGATTAAGATTTTATACACACACACACATATATACACATACATATACATATATATATATATAAACATTCTATCATTCTATTACCCTATACCATGTGTTTTGAAGGTATCTCCAAGAAATAGCACTCTTTTCCCCACAACAAAAAAGATAAGAAATCCCCAAATTTGTGATTTGAGACAGATGGTTCAGTTATGCAAAATAAGCACAAATATCCTAAATAGATTGTTGATTTCATTTGTTTCTGAACAATGACTGATGTTTCTTGGATTTAAAAAAGTGTAATCCCACTAATATATCAAATTATCCAATGTCTTGGTGCTAGATGAGCAAGAACAATGGTAGGTACAATTATTACATGTGTTGTATCTCAGATACCTAAGCACACTTGTGCTTCAGATCATTTATCTGAATTTGTTTCAATACAAAGTGAAAGTAGTCTATCACCACATGAATTCCAGAAATGAGGGTAAAAAATTTCCATCTGGCTCCAAAGAAAGATTTCAAACACAGAATCTACTCAGAATTTCCAGGTTGGAAAATATCATTTAATTGCCCTTGTAGTACCTGAGAAGGGATTTACACTACTAGCAACTGCCCAACTCTCTCCTTAAAAGGTTCCCTTCTGGTTGCTGGATGATGACCTGCTAAAGTAGGCAAGGGTGGTGAGGACTTCTGCCAGCATTATTTAATGCAACCAAATACTCCAAAATAAAAGTTCAATTTGTAAGAACATTAACTTCATGAGCTCACAATAAACAAAAATCTCTACAATGAACCATAATATATCTGGCATATATAATGCCTACTTTCTGCCTACAGGCAGTAAGTACAAGGTCTCTTATGGCTCCATTTACCTGGTACAATAGATTTTTGTATTTTTGAGGATAATATCTAGCAAATTGATCTTGTTCTTTGTATTCTTATTTCAGTAGTTCTTCAGAGACAAAGAATGCAAAATTACTGTCTTTAAAATGTCTTTATACACTTTTATTTTAGCAAATTTTAAAGTTACAATGTGATACAAATTCTAAAAATATTTAGCAGGCATCAGAGAAGAAGACCTTGACTTTAGTTTCATTGAAGCCAGTCACCAGAGACACATACTCATTTTGAACAGGGGAAGAGAAGAAGATTACACTGGTATCAAAAGTCCTAAGTGTATTAATGTTGCCCCCACTCACTAACTTTATAACTCTGGAAAAATCCTCCAACTTTTCCATGTCTCAGTTGCCTCAGCTAGAAAATAAAGATAGCCATCCTTCCCCAGCTTACCTCACAACATTGTCCAATTATTGAAAAATGATAATCCTTTTGCAAATTTTAACTGCAATTCATGTGTTTGAACACATGACAGACAAACTGATTATCGAATTGGGATAAGTTAAACAAGGGGAATAAGTAAAAGTCTGCTTAGTGGACCTCAAAATAAAATATGTCTTATCAACCTTCAGAGTCAAAACAATAAACAACAAAAAATTCTAAGAGGTATGTTTGGTAACAAAGCCAATAAGAGCTAAGTACTCACTATATGCCAGGTTTTGATTCATTTAATTCTCACAGAAACATCACAGGTGAGATACTCTTATTCTTCTTTTATAGGAAAGATGACAGAAGTTTAGCAAGTTAAGTATTTTTGCCCATGGCCATTTTCCCAGTAGACAGCTGAGCTAGCATTCAAATCTGGCTATTTTGACTATAAAATCTGTGCTCAAAATAAATGAAATAGAGAACAGAAAAACAATAGAAAAGGTTAACCAAACTAAAAGTTTGTTCTCAAAAAGAAAAAAAAAATTAACAAAACCTTAGCCAGACTAATCAAGAAGAAAGGAAAAAGAACCCAAATAAACAAAATTAGAAATGAAAAAGGAGACATTATAACCAATAACACATAAAATCAAAGGATTGTAAGAGGCTACTATGAAAAAACTATACCTCAACAAACTGGACAACTTAGAAGAAATGGAAAAATTCTTAGAAACATACAACTTAATAATACTGAATCAGGAAAAAATATAGAAAATCTGTGTAGGCCAATTACTAGTAAGGAAATTAAATCGATAATCAAAAATCTCCTAACAAAGAAAAGTGTAGGACCAGGTAAAATCATTAGTAAATTTTACCAAACATTTAAGGAGGAAGTGGTGCCAATCCTTCTCAAATTTCCAGAAAATCAAAGAGGAAGGAACACTCCCAAGTTCATTTTATAAGGCTAGCATTATCCTGATACCAAAATCAGGAAAAAATACGACCAGAAAAGAAAACTACAGGTCAATATCTCTGATAAATATAGTTGCAAAAATTCTCAGTAAAATACTGGCAAACAAAACTCAGCAGCACGTTAAAAGGATCATTCACCATGATATGATGGGATTTATCTCTGGGATGCAGGATGGATCAACATAAGCAAATCAATCAATGTGATACATAAGATTAATAGAATAAAAGAAAAGAGTTATCTCAATAGATCCAGAAAAAGCATTTGGCAAAATTCAACATCCATTCATGATAAAAAAAAAACCTTAACAAATTAGACATAAAAGGAATATATCTCAACATAATAGAGGCCAGATACAAGTCCACAGCTAACATCATATTTAATGGTGAAAAGTTGAAAGCTCTTTTTCTAAGATCAGGAGCAAGAGAAGAGTACTCACTCTCACCATGCCTATAAAAGAGTACTGTAAGTCCTAACTAGAACAATCAGACAAGAAAAAGAAATAAAAGGTATCAAATTTGGAAAGGAAGAAGTAAAATTATCTCTATTTGCAGATGACATGGTTTATATAGAGAAAATCTTAAAGATTTCCAAAACCAAAAAAATACTAGATGTAATGAATGAATTCAGTAAAGTTACAAGGTATAAAATTAACATACATAAATCAGTAGTATTTCTATATGATAACAACAAAATTTCTGAAAAAGAAATTAAAGAACTGATTCATTTCCAATAGCATCAAAAACAAATGCTTTTAGAAATGCTTTTCTCTGAGGAGGTGAAAGATCTCTACACTGAAAACTATGAGACATTGATTTAAAAAAATTGAAGAAGACATATACAAGTGGAAAGATAGTCCATGTTTGTGTATTAGAAGAATTAATGTTGAAATGTCAGTACTACCAAAGGCCATCTATAGATTCAATGCAATCCCTATCAAGATTCTAATAGTTTTTATAGAAGTAGAAAAAAATTTCTAAGAGTTATGTAGAAACACAAAAGACTCCAAATAGTCAAAGAAATACCAAGAAAAAATAACGAAGCAGGAGTCATTATAATATCTGATTTTTAAGCTATACTCTAAAGCTGTAGTAATCAAAACAGTACGGTACAGGCACAAAATTATACAAACAGACCAATGGAAGAGACTCAAGAGCTCAGAAATAAACTCAAACGTATATAGTCAACTAATATTTGACAAGGAAGTCAAGAGTATTCAATAAAGAAAAGGCAGTCTCTTAAATAAATGGTGCTGAAATCATTTCACATGTAAAAGAATAAAACCATCCATATCTTATACCACTGACAAAAATTCACTCAGAATGGGTTAAAGACTTAAATATAAGATCTGAAACCATGAAACTCCTAGAAAAAAACATAGAAATAAAACTCTTTAACATGGGCCTTGTTAACAATTTTGTGGTTGTGACACTCAAAGTACAAGCAACAAAATAAAATATAAACAAAGTAAAAAGCTTTTGCATAGGAAAAAATCAACAAAGTGAAAACGAATCTACAAAATAGGAAAAAAAATGACAAACCACATATCTGATGAGGGGTTAATATCCTAAATATATAAAGAACTCATACGGCTCAACAGCAAACAAACAAACGAATAACCCAAATAAAAAAAGAGCAAAGGCCCAGAATGGACATTTCTCCCAAAAAGACATACAAAAGGCCAGTAAGTACATGAAATCAACATTACTAGTCATTAAGGAAATTCAAATTAAAAACCACAGTGAGATATCACCTCACATTTGTTAAAATTGCTATCATCATCAAAAAGACAAAACAAATATTGGCATGGATATAGAGAAAAGGGAATCCTTGTGTGCAATTGATGGGACTATAAATTTGTATAGCCACCATGAAAAACAGTATTGAAGATCCTCAAAAATTTTTAAATAGAACTACTTTATGATCCAGCAATTTCACTTCTGAAAATATAACCAAAGGAAATAAAAACACTAACTTGAAAAGATATCTATAAATCTATGTTCATAGAAGTATTATTTACAATAGCCAAAACACAGAAATACTTAAGGTTCATTAATGAATGAATGGGTAAAGAAACTGCCATCTATCCATCCACCATCCATCATCTATCTATCTATCTATCTATCTATCTATCTATCTATCTATCTATCTATCTATCTATCTATCTATCTATTTATCTATCATCTATCTATAATGGAATATTATTTAGCCATAAAATATTAGGAAATCTTATCATTTGTAAAAACATGGATAGACCTTGAAGGCATTATGTTAAGTGAAATAAGTCAGACAGAGAAAGACACATACTGTATAATCTCATATATGGAATCTTAAAAAAAAATAAAAACAAAAAAACAGTATCTCGTAGTCAAAGAGATCACACTTCAGAGTTGTGGTTGTCAGAGACCAATGGTGAGGGGAGGAAGAAATGGAGGGAGATGATCAAAAGATACAAATTTCTAGTTATAAGATAAATAAGTACTAAGAATGTAATGTACTCTGTGATGACTAAAGCTAACACTTGTACAATATATAGGACAATTGTTAAAAATGTAAATACTAAGAGTTTTCATCAGAGGGAGATTTTTTCCTTTCTTTTTTATTTTTTCTATATGAGAAGATAGATGTTTAGCTGACCGTGTTGTAGTAATCATTTAACAATATATGTAAATCAAACAGTCATTTTTCAATAAAACTGGGAAAAAATGTATGTTCATAACCTGTGTGTAGTTTATCTCCTACAAAGCTGTGAATTCATAAACCTAGCATCTTCCAGTCTAGCCCTTACATTCTCTTCATCATTTCACATCTGCTCAATGGTTGTCCCAGCTCTGAACTTTTATTTTTCTCTCCTTCTGAATTAGTCTCCCCTGCTTTACTCAATTGTTTGCATCCTATAAGGCAGGGGTCCCCTACCCCCGAGCCATGGCTAGGTACAGGTCCATGGCCTATTAGGAACTGGGCCACACAGCACGAGGTGAGCGGTGGGTGAGTGAGCAAAGCTTCATCTGTATTGGCAGCTGCTCCCCAGTACCAGCATCACTACCTCAGTTCCACCTCAGATCATCAGGCATTAGAGTCTCATAGGAACACTAGTCCCTGGCGCCAAAAAGGTTGGGGACTGCTGCTGTAAGGCTTACCTAAAGCTTTGCCTTTGGCATCTTTCTCTCTAACAAAACTCCATTTCATACTGATCACTACTGTTTCACTAATTGGTGAATCATGTCTTAGATTTGTCCTCCAGCTTGGCTCTTTTGTGAAAGTACAGATTACATACTATATGTCTTATCTCTGTTAGTGCCCAAGACTGTACTAGATAAACAGGAAACTTCTTAATTACTTGAAGACAGTAACAAAACTTTCATTTGCCCTACTCAAGTGCAGGCTGGCTTTCTCATTCCTGATACTATTCCATGGCAAATATTATGCACAAACAACACACTGCTCACTAGTGAGCAAGAGAGGGTCCCTTCCTTCATTAACCTGTTCAGCTTATCAAGAAAGACAGACAAACAAACATGTGCGTTAGGCTAAGAGAAATACGAGTACTACAGAAGCACAAAGTAGCAGTAACTACCCTGATCTATAGGGCTACCAGAAGATTATTTGGTGAGTTTGGTATTTATGCTTAAATTCGAAGGACTGTATAACAATAATAAATACTTATTGAATGTGTCCTCCAGTCTCAGCACTTTAAGTGTATCACCTTAATCCTCTCAATAACTCTGTGAAGCAGATGTTATCATTATTCTATTTTACTGATAGGAAAACTGTGGTTGAAATAGAAAAATATGCCTAAGGTTATTGGTAAATGGTAGAAGGAAGATTCAAATCCAAGCAGACTGGCTCCCAGAGACCATAACTTTAACCAGTATTCTGTCCTTTCTCTCAAGTAGACTAACCACTGAAAAGAGAGAGAAAGAATGGTACTGGTAGAACACCATGCATACATAAAGGACATGTGAGGAAGTCAAGAGGATATGTGGAGAAACTGAAGGAGTTTAATATAGGACTTGTGAAAATTAATAAAAGAAAGCTCAGTCATGATCTGAGTGGAGGTCTATGATGGGAGCTGTCATGTCCTACCAGTCATTGTTGGTTATCCCAAAACAGAAAGATATGTGCCTTGCATTTCCAATAGGAAGATGTTTTTTCTACTTTACTACCAAACAGAATGAAGGAAAATTTTCTCCTCCCCTGGCAATGGCCCAGCCAATGAGAGACTGTCACAACCCAGCCAATGAGAAGCCACCACACCTGGAACTTCCAGTTTCCTTCAATGGGCTCTTTCTTTATAACACCACCCCCTAACTTCTTTCCTCTATAAAGAACATTCCTCTCCTTTATTCTCCAGACTTTCCTGTGGTTTTGCCATAGTTCGTATGTCCCGAAATGCAATTCTATGCTATTTATAAATAAATGTATTTTTACTAGTGAAATAACTTTTATTTTTAAGATCAACAGGCTCTAATAGTTCCAGGTGAGTCTCTGGTTACTCTGAGATGGAGATTTAGCCTTTTTCCCAATTAGATGTAGAATAGCAACTCAGCTCTGGGGCACCCAACTTATTCCTGGAGGGAGGTTTGAAGTTCCATTGCACAGAAGACTTTGGTGTGCTGTGGTCTTCAGTGCTTTATTGTGTCCTCACTGACCGCTGGCCCCAGTAGCCAGGGAGTTCTTCCTGCTCTGTGTTGGCAAGATCTCTGACTCTCTTTTTAACACCAGCCTGCCTCAAACCTATGGAATCAGAAGATCCTAAAAGATCTCAAGAGCTATTCTAGTTCATTCCTCAGTTCCAGAAAGTATTTTTCCTAAAAGATGTTTCTCCTAAGAAAATTTTGCAACTCTTTTAGCCTCCCATTTAAATGTCAAATCATTCTTTCCATGAAAACATGCTTATTTAGGTCTAATGTAAAACTTTCATGCTAAAAAGATCTGGAATCTCAGCTCTATTTCATGCATGGTAGACTATAGGTCATCTCCTTTAAGAAGATTACCTCGAATGCCTGTCACTTAGCCACACTCAGACTCTGAAGTCAGGATTTGCCTCCTGGCTCTACCACTTGTGAGCTCTGTGCCATTAAGCAAATTACTCAAACTTTCAGGTTCTCATCTATAAAATGGGCATAATAACAGGGCTTATACATAAATTCATTTTGAGGATTAAATATGGATAAAAAGCTTAGCAACATGCCTACTTCATCATAAATGCTTATCAAATTTTAGCTTATAAAAAGAAAATAAAAAGTCTAATTTCCTCTGCATCTTGGGTTAATTTGTACACAATTTAGGATCTAACAAATCCCTGGTCAAAGTTTCTTGAAAGAGCAAAAAAGTCAAATGCCTAAAAATAGTAATTATACTTTTAGTCTTCTTATTTTCTACCTGTATGCAGACGAATATAATTTCTACTTTTAAATCACAGTTATATATCAGTTATAAATGTGTTGAATAGATCCATGAAAGCAAAGAAAGAAAAAAAATAGAGACAGAAAACATCTTGTTGTTGCTATGGCAATGAAGCAGGTTACCTGGACAAAAATTTTGGAAATCTTTCAGAAGAATAGCCAGAGATGTTTCCATCTATTTTGGGAAGAATAAAGTCTTCCTCTATCTTCCACTAAAGTCATATATCACTTGTTCACTGAATACCTCCAATTAACATGGAGCATGATCTGAGTGAAGGGAGGATGCCATGAGCAGGCAGGTGGTTGGATGGAAAGAGACTTGGAAGAGGACTGCAAGGTAAAGGCAAATATCAGTGGAAAATACAAAATCAAACTGCCCAAGATCACTATTGTTTCATTTAAAATGACCAAAGATAATTTATTTAAAAACATTATTCTCACATGAAGGCTCCCAACTGCTTCAGATTAAGTTTACAAGAAATTAAATCCTCAACCAATAGCACTTATGTTTTTATTAACAGTACTGACACAAAGAAAGTAATTAAAAACTCTGGTGGGCAAGACTTTCTCTGAAAGTCATTTTTTAATATATAAAGGAATAAAAAGCTTATGATTCATTGTAGAGGTCCTCTCTTCTCCTCTTCAGTGTTATACATAGGTTGCATGTTTGTGTGTATATGTTTCTCTCCTACAATCTGCATTTTACACATAACAAAATAATCTTGCACACCTCTCTCATTTTTCAGTTAATCGATAGTACTTTTAAAGCAATAAATAGGGGCTATTTGTAATAGTATTTCCTTTAATTGCATATTTTTCCAAACATGAGACTATTAAAGTAGCTGTCCATGAAAGCAGTCATTTAATTCTCTTCTGAGGTGCCCCTTCATTCTGAAAGGGCCTCACTTATCAAGCTCAATAGCAGCTCTTGGCTGAGAAAAAGCAAGCATGGGGGAATAAAAAGAAACCTATTTTCCAGATCAAAGTAAGCCCTACTCCATTGCCAAGGCCCCAAACGTCTCTTCTTTTCATTGACCAGACAAGATTTTTCTTGGCACCCTGCTTCATTCTTCTTTCTCTCTTTCTCTTTCTTTCTCTCTTTTTTCTTTCTTTCTCTCTTTTTTCTTTCTTTCTTTCTTTCTTTCTTTCTTTCTTTCTTTCTTTCTTTCTTTCTTTCTTTC